>NC_133770.1:58919826-58971567 GCF_003597395.2 Chelonoidis abingdonii
CCAGCCCAGACCCCGCGGCGCCAGTGCTGGTCCCAGGTCCGGCCTGGCCCAGCTCGGACCCCGCGGCGCCAATGCTAGTGCTGGTCCCGACCAAGCGGCTCCAGGCAGCTCGGTAAGGAGGCAGGGAGCAGGTGTTGGAAGAGGGCAGGGGAGTTTGGGGGTCATGGGGGGGGGTGTATAGGGGTGGGGCAGTCAGAGGGCAGGGAACAGGGGGATTGAATGGTGGCAAGGGTCCTGGGGGGGCAATCAGGAAGGAGCAGGGGTTGGATTGGGTGGCGGGGGGCAGTCAGGGGCAGGGATTCCAGGGGCGGTCAGGAGACAGGGAGAAGGGGTGGTTGGATGGGGCAGGGGTCCCGGGGGGCAATCAGGAATGAGAAGAGGGGTTGGATGGGGTGGCAGAAGGTAGTTAGGGGACAGGGAAGGGGGTGGATGGGGCAGGGGTCCTGGGGGGGTGTCAAGGAATGTGAAGGGTTGGATGCGGCAGGAGTCCCCGGGGGGGGAGGGGCATGACCCCCTCGTGGGGTGAGGAAGAGGGAACCTGTTGTTAATATTTTGGCAGCTCATCACTGTCTACAAAGTACTTACATAGGGAACAGAAATTAGATAATAGAGATATATCTTTGTCTTCTAGACTGAAACTAACAAGGTGCAATGGCTGGAAGTTGAAGCTGGCAAATTCAGACTAGAACTAAGGTGCAAAGTTTTAACAATGAGGGTAATCAAACATAGGAAACAACTTGAATATGGATACCGTAGATTCTCCAATACTGCGAATTTTTAAATCAAGATTGGATGTTTTTCTAAAAGATAGGGTCTAGTTCAATCATGGCTATTGAATTTAAAGCAGGAATTAGTAAAAGGAAGTCCTATGGCCTGAGTTATGTAGGAGGTCAGATTAGATTATCACAGTGGTCTTTTCTGGGCTTAAAAACCTATGAAAAACACACTGGAGTTAAACAAAAGACTCCCATTGATTTCAATGGTCACTGGGTCAGGTCCATGTTGAAAAATCTATCATCTATTCTTATAACTTCAACATAAGTTTCTTTTTAAAAAGACCACTGGAAACAAGATATGTATTTTTTTTGCTCTTGTCTGAGAGCTAACAGAAGAAAACAGATTTACATATACATTGTATTGTAACACAAGAAGCAGTCTACCTAACCAAAGTCACAGATTCCTCAATAACTGAAGCCCCACAGATTTCAAGATGGAGTTGGATTTGGTTAATATCCTTTAAATATTAAATTTACATTAAATTTTTTACATGTAATTTACATTTACGTGTTACATTTCAGAAAGAAATTTACATCTTGTTAATGCAGCTTTGCCAAAAATTGATTTTGCATCTACCTCTTGACTATTCATTTGGGTTAACTATAACTTTTTAATATTTATAAGGTAGTTCTTCCCTTCCCTCCAAATAAGGAATGAATCAAGCCAATACAACAATCACACTTACTCTGGAAGTCGAGACAGGACTCCTGCAGAAAGAGAAGTTATGCTATCATTGATCCGCCCTGGTGCCTCATGCCTCCAAACCCAACTGACAACAAACTCCAACAGCATCAAGACAATGAAAAGCGGAGTCGCCTGAAAAGGGATTTGAGGAGAACAGTTACAACACAAATTGCAATCTGCATAAATTTCTGAACACTATAGCAAGCAGGATACTCAAAATAGCATCATATTTTAGAAGATACCACAATGACATTTTAGAATAGTCCTCCCCAAGCCTTTTCTTTTCTTTATTATTTGTATTATTGTTGTGTCTAGAGCAGTGTTTCTCAAGGTCAGGCCGCCGCTTGTTCAGGCAAAGCCCCTGGCATTCCGGGCCGGTTTGCTTACCTGCCGCGTCTGCAAGTTCGGCCGATCGCGGCTCCCACTGGCCGCAGTTCGCTGCTCCACGCCAATGGTGGCTGCGGGAAGGGCGGCCAGCATATCCCTTGGCCCATGCCGCTTCCCATAGCCTCCACTGGCTTGCAGCAGCGAACCGCCAGGGGCTTTCCTTGAACAAGCAGCAGACCGGCTTTGAGAAGCACTGGTCTAAAGGACATAAAGGGCTAAGGTGTGAAAAATCTTAACTACACTCATGGCAACAATGGATATGAACAATAAAAAAAATTAATTATACCTGGGAAAAGTTTAATAAATATATATTGATTTCATTTGTAAACAAATTTGAGTTGATTATTGCATGTCATCATGTACATATGAATATACATTGTCACAAATTTTCCAGGTGGTCTCATTCTGGATGGCATTTCTACATAGGACATGATTTCTCATTTAGTCTTTATGAATGGAGGTGGGAGGATAGCGCTGACTTTGGCTACAGGAACTTTTCCATAAATTGTTTTGTACAGCCGAAATCTTTTTTGAGGCATACCAGCAGCATCTTCAGATTACAAGTGAATGAATGGGCATTTTATGTACCATGATTCACTGCGAAAAAAATAATGACCTCAAGACACCAAACGCTGAAGAATTAAAAATTTATATTGGCATAGTTCCATTGATTTTAACTTGAATTTTAAGATAAACTTATGATTATGCTTGCTTATGTTTCTGCAGTCAATGTTTGAGTTCAAGGGTATGAAAAAAAACAGATCTGGTATCATCAGATATTTCTGCCCAGGTTAAAAGACTTAATCCTGCAAACATTTAAATGAAACAGAATATTTGCTACTGTTAAGGCAGAGTTTAATTCACAGCATCTGTTATTTATGTTTATATTGAATTCAATTTGTTTTATATTCTCCTCACATTTCCAGGTTTCAGTGCACAGCAGATTTTTGTACTGCTGTACAAAAGGTATATCTCCATTACTGATGCTGTCAGGAAGGAAACAGGAGATTTGCACAGCTGGGGAAGGGACATTTGAGGCTTTCAGCACTGGGGAGGCACAAGAGGCAGCCAGGGATTGTGGGATAAGCACAGTAGATGGGTGTCTCTGCCCAAAGGATCTGGTGTCAAATAGATAACAAGACAGACCTTTACACTTCCCTCATTAGGATACAGAATTAACCGCCAACCGAGATGAATGTAGGTGGCTTACACCACTCAGAAATATTGTTTCCTGCTGTGGGAAGTCTCAAAAAGGCAACAACACTTGGTCCCAGTTTTAATATTATCTTCCCAAATTTGAGGGAAGGATGAATTCTGTGACAAATTCCACAGCAGTGGAATATACAGATCTCGACTATGACCTGAGTTGTTGCAATGAAGTTTTTAAAGCACTATGCCCAGCAATGAGTGTTTGCAGGACTGGACTCTAAGGCCTTGGCTACACTTGCAAGTTGCAGCGCTGGTAAGGGGGTTACAGCACTGCAACTTACTCGGTGTCCACACTTACAAAGCTCAGCCAGCGCTGCAACTCCCTGTCTGCACCGCTGGCTGTACTCCTGGTCTGCTACGGGTGTAGCGAATCCAGCGCTGGTGATGCAGCACTGGTCATCAGGTGTGGACACTCACCAGCGCTGTAACTGGCCTCCAGGGTATTAGGAGGAATCCCAGCATACCTTTTCAGCCTCTCTGGTCATCGTTTCGCACTCCACTGCCCTGGGCTCAGTGACCCGCCCTTTAATGCCCCGGGAATTTTAAAAATCCCCTTCCTGTTTGCTCAGCGAGGCGTGGAATGCAATCAATCAATCAGTGACCATGCCTCCACGCCCCAAACGAGCCCCAGCATGGAGCACTCCCGAGCTGCAGGATCTCATCAGTGTTTGGGGTGAGGAAGCTGTGCAGGCACAGCTGCGCTCCAGCCGTAGAAATTATGATACCTACGGCCAGATATCAAACAGTCAATGCAATACAGGGGCTATGACCGGGGACACAGTGCAGTGCAGGGTTAAGGTAAAGGAGCTGCGGAGTGCCTACTGTAAAGCACGTGAGGGAAACCGCCGCTCAGGTGCTGCCCCCACGACCTGCGGTTTTACAAGGAGCTGGATGCGATACTTAGATGTAAACCCACTGCCAATCCGAGGATCACGATGGACAGTTCAGAGCCTGGAGAGGAGCGGGAGGGTATAGAGGAACCCGAGAGTGAGGCTACTGAGGTGTTGGAGACTCCCAGGAGTCATGCAGCCAGCAGCTATTTCCAACCAGGAAGAAGCTAGCCAGTCACAGCCGCTGGAACTTGGTAGTGAGGAACCAGCAGAGGAGCCTGTTTCCCGTAAGAAGCTTTTATTAAGGATGGAAATGTTTTGGGAGGAGGGGGGCTATGGCTGCTTGCAAGCATGCCTAGATGTGGAAATAGCCCATTGATTTGGTCTATCACGTCGCAGTAATCAGCCTCTGTAATCTCTTCAAAAGTTTCAGCCAGAGCGTGTGCAATGCGCTTCCGCAAGTTTATAGGGAGAGCCACCGTGGTCCTTGTCCCAGTCAGGCTAATGCGTCCGCGCCATTGTGCCGTGAGGGGTGGGGGGACCATTGCTACACACAGGCAAGCTGTGCAGGGACCAGGGCGGAATCCACACAGCTGTAGAAGACCCTCCCGCTCTTCCCAGGTGACCCGGAGCAGCGAGATATCGGGGAGGATAAAATTCTGTGGAAAATGCAGGGATACTGTTAAGTGTTATTTCCCTCTAGCTGCTCTTTGCTTTCCCCAATTCACAGAAACCCCAGTGATCCCAGAGTCAAGCAGCCCCCCCTTCCCAGGTGGCCAGCCACGTGTGCAAGATGGGTCCCAGGAGTACCTGCTGTGGCAGATGTGGGTGTAGGGTTCAGTGCTATTTCCCTCTAGCTGCTCTTTGCTTTCCCCAATTCACAGAAACCCCAGTGATCCCAGAGTCAAGCAGCCCCCCTTCCCAGTGAGCCGCGTTGCAAGATGGCTCCCAGGGAGTACCTGCTGTGGCAGATGTGGGGAAACTCACCCATTTGTCTCTGCAGCTGTGGCCTCTCTGTGCTATCCTCGCAATGTGTAAATGATGCTACAAATAGTCTACATAACTCCTTAAGTGTGATTAAAAACAATACAGGCTCTGTAGTAAAAGTTTATCTCTCTGTGTGTTTTTTTACAGTGACCTTGATACTGCTCCTCAGCACAGACTTCTGAAAAACTATGGAACTAAGAAAAAACCAAGGAAAAGTAAGGAGGGAGCTGGTGAAAGCAGTTATGAATCTGTATCCACAGATGATAGAAGTTGCAGGACTGGAGGGAAAATGAAAGCAGGAGAAAGGAACAGGCTACCAAGAGAAAGAAAAGGCTGCCAAGAGAAAGGAACTGCCTACCAAGAGAAGCCACAATCGGCTGCTAGCATCCTGGGAACGCCACACAGACCTCATGCAGTCAATGCTAGCCATGCAGGCAGAGCACTCCGTGCCTTCCTCCCCCATCTCAAGCTCACCCCATTGGTGCCCCACTGTTTCCTCAAAACACCCTTCTCCAGCATCCTGGTTCTTACCACCACCAGCTGCCCCAACACCATACGTTCACCTACCAGCCCTGAGAACTACGACTCTTACCCTATGCACTCAACCCCCATCACCATGCAGCATATTAAGCCTGAAGTGCAGCAGGCATTGCACAGCACTCAAGAAAGGACATATTCAAACCTCTGACTTTACTGCTCATCACCCTACCCCCCTGCCCGTTTATGTACTGTATTTTAATAAAGGATTTCTTTTGCTTTTAAAACAGTTTTTATTATTACAGAAGTGTAACATACTGTACCACAAGTGAAAAAAATAGGCACTGCAAATCATTGCAACCACTACGCTTCACTCCTGTGGAAGGCACCCAACATTACTGTTGGCTTTCAGCCTCAAATTGCTCCTTTAAGGCATCCCTAATCCTTGAAGCACTGTGCTGGGGGCCTCTCTAGTAGCCCTGCTCTCTGGCTGTGCAAATTCAGCCTCCAGGCGTGAACCTCGGAGGTCCATTCGTCACTGAAGGTTCACCCTTCCCTTCACAATATTATGGAGGGTACAGCACGCAGTTATAATCGCTGGGATGCTGCTTTCCCCCACGTTAGCTTCCCGAGAGACTTCTCCATCTCCCTTTAAACAGCCAAAAGCACACTCCACAGTCATTCTGCACCGCTCAGCCTGTAGTTGCACTGGTCCTTGTTCCTTGTCAAGCTTCCGCTATATACGGTTTCCAATGAGCCAAGGTATTAAACGGGGTAAGCGGGATCTCCAAGGATCACAACTGGGCATTTCGACTGTCCCCACTGTGATCTTCTTCGGTCTGGGAAAAAGTCCCTGCCTGCAGCTTCCTGAACACGCCACTGTCCGAAAGATGCGTTCGCATCATGCACCTTTCCAGGCCATCCTGTGTAAATGTCAGTGAACTACGCCCACGGTGATCCAACAAGCGCCTGGAGAACCATTAGAGAACTACCCCTTCCGATTCCGACCGTTACTGCAGATGCCAGGTGCCAGGGTGGTGCACAGAATAGGAATGCCGGAATGCGTCCCATCTATTGCCCCTCCACAGTGTAGGGAAAACCTATTTGTGCAAAGCCATCCAGAATGTCCTGCACATTCCCCAGAGTCACGGTTCTTCTTAGCAGGAGAGATTAATGGCCCTGCAAACTTGCAATCAACACTATTCCAATGGTCGACTTCCCAGCTCCAACTGGTTTGCGACCGATCGGTAGCTGTCCTGGAGTTGCCAGCTTTCAGACTGCAATAGCCACCCGCTTCTCCACTGACAGGGCAGCTCTCAGTCTCGGTCCTTGTTGCTGCAAGGGTTGGGGCGAGCTCAGCCCACAGTCCATGAAAGTGGCTTTTCTCATCCTAAAGTTCTGCAGCCACTGCTCGTCATCCCAGACTTGCATGACGATGTGATCCCACCACTCAGTGCTTGTTTCCCGAGCCCAAAAGGCGGCGTTCCACGGTGCTGAGCACGTCCGTTACTGCCAACACGCAAGTTAGTGTCAGGCGCGTCAGCCGAATCTATTTCATCATCTGAGCTCTCCTCACTGTCACTTTGGAGCATAAGGAATAGCTCAACTGCCAGACGTGATGTGCTGGCAACATTCATCAGCAAAGTCCTCAACAGCTCGGGCTCCATTTCTTACTGAAATCACGCGGCAGACTCACAATGGCGCCCAAACGGCTGAAAAGGGAAGCGATGCACCACGGGTCGTTGGACAGGAAGCGGAATGATCCGCACCCTCCGTCCCCTTCCCAGAACCCACAGCGCCAAAAATGGGACGAGGTGTTTCTGTGGGATAGCTGCCCACAATGCAGCACTCACAACAGCGCTGCAAATGCTGCAAATGTGGACACACTGCAGCGCTGGTCGCTGTCAGTGTGGACACACTGCAGCGCTGGCCCTACACAGCTGTACAACCACAGCTGTAACTACCAGCGCTGCAAAAATGTAAGTGCAGCCATGCCCTAAATTATTATGCGAAACCTTCTGGAAGGAATGGAGACCCAATGCCCTGAAGCCAACAGAATGCCTCAAAGATCTCCTTCCTGGAACAAAACTAAACAGATATATACAATATTGATAATTTGGGACCAATAAGCCATAAATACATAAAAATAAATGTTTTTGGTTTGAAATACAACAATCCTAGACAGTTCTCAAGAAAACCATATTCCCCCTTTTTTCCCCCCCATCATCTGCTCCAATACTAAATAGGAAACATGATTTTTTTCTGAGACATGATTAAAAATACAGCTATTTTTCTAGCAAAATTCTATATCAAACATTTCCCACCCTCTCAACCAAAGCTCAATGACAAGTTAAAAAAATGAATATGTAGACAGTAGGGACAAAAATTGGCTCATTGAAGGCCCAAGCCTTGTAAGAGATCATTGACCTTAATACTGGGAGCCAGATCTGGACCTTCCTACTACAGCATGAGACTGAGCTATGGAGCAGCAAGCGTGGCACTGCAAATTGCATAGACCCAGAGAAGGACACCAGTCTGAGGCCCTTTAAGGATGAAGGGAGAATGGTAAATAGGAAACATATGGTTATGTTGTGCATGGCTATTTGCTTTACCTGCCAACAACTATGCTGCTTAAAATATGTGACTTTTGTACACTCTTGTCACTACTGTAACTCCTTTACAACCACTGCTTTTAGAATCTATATCCCATTGTGTGATTGTGTCACACGCAGCCATCTGACAGTGCTCCCTGGTTGTCAAACAGGGAGTGCTATGTCAGACAGGCAGAGGGGGTACCATTCAGATATTCTTACCCACTTGCCAACCAAGTAGCTTGCCAGTGAAACACTTCTCTTTTATGGATCTGAGTGTCTGAATCCAAGTTAACTGCTGTTCCTCTCCCACAGACCTTGTTGTCAAAAAGCAATTTGAAGAGACCAACTAATCTAGGTTTCAAACCCTAGAAGTGCTTTCCTCCCCCTCCATTTCCAACTCCCACATTTTTGCCCACCACACCACTAGGTTTGAGATGGTGTTTGGGATTGATAAAAACTCCATTTAGCCTTAATCTGTAGCCTGAACAGCCCACTCTCAGCAGTGAGGAAGAAGCTATCTTTGTTGAGTGAGCGCTTAAATCACCAATTTCTGCAGATTGTAAAGTGTCATTTTAAAAAAGGGTCTACTCCTTCCGGATGCAAAATAATATTCTCAATATGACCCAAAAGTAAACCGATGCAATATTATTTTCACCGTGCAAACTCTCGTGATATTATTGAGAGAGTCTCACCATATTTGGTGTGTTTTTAGTCTCAGCTCCTGTAAGTTTATTACATGAAAATCCCAGCCTTCACTTAAAATGAAATATAAGTTTCTAGCTCTCATGGTAGAGCAGAAAAGCCTGAAAACATGAACTGAGTGCATTCAACAGACACACAAACCAGAACGCAAATAAAAAGAAAGCCACTTTTCAAAAAAACCCATGATTTTTCAAACCAATTTCATGATTTTTTGGGGGGGGGGGGGTGACTCATGGTTTTTGAACACTTGAGACTAGCAATACTATGTATTCCGGAGACTGGGCACAGACATTCAGTGTCTCTGCTGCTGCTCATACCTTTTCAAAGTAAGAGAAGTAGAGTGAAACTGCTGCTGCCTGCTGTGAAAGCTATGAGCAGAAGCAGAGTCAAGCTTTAGAACTGCCCATTTGTGGAATCAGAGGACCCCCACACACACACAAGAAATAAAGTCTAGGAAGATGGGTTGCGTAGCAGAGTCTACCCCATCTTCTTACACACACATTAGACAGGAAGCTTTAGAAAGGAACCACCACTCCATATTGCAACATCCCAGATACTCTGAAATGAGGGAAGAAAGGTACAGCCAATTTTCCCTTTTCCTTCTGGTAATTAAGAAGAGGGATTTCCAAATTCAGCTAGCTACAAACTGATATGGAAAAATGGATCCCTGAGTATGGTGGAGGGGCAGCGTCCAAAATGGAATCCAAACACCCCTTCTTTTGCCTGAAGTTTTGGTGAGAAACAGGCTGGCTTCTCCACAAGGCACTGCTTTAGAATTCCACTATAGCCAGAGACTGGTATTAAAGGTAGGGGTAGCTAACAGGTTTAGGCTTCATGTTCTAAAAGGAACCCAGCACTCAGTTTTGCAGTTCTCCCTCTCTACTCATCAATAGCAGAAGTAGCACTGGAGATACTCAAGTGATTTAAAAGGCGCTGCCAACTGGATGAGTCCTTCCCCCAGAAACACTTAAGTTGGTCTGATATTTTTTCCAAATCCCTGCATATAGCTTGCTCGTATTAATTAAGTACTTCATTTTGCACTCACTCTCCCAAAAATCCATTCACTTAATCGCTTGCTGTCTCATCCACGTTATATTGTCCTTTAAATTGTAAGCTCTTTAAGGAAAGGTCTTGTCATTATTATGTCCAGAATAGAAACTTTTGCCAGTATTGGTTGCAGGGTGTAATTTTTTGCAAAAAATACTGGCAAAAGCCCTAGTTTAGCTGTAGTTTTAACATCATAAAAATGCTTTTGCCAGTACAGATTATTTTGCCAGCATAAACTGTGTCCATGGGTAGGTCTATACTACCTGCTGGATCGGCAGGTAGCGTTCGATGTATCGGGGATCAATTTATTGCATCTCGTCTGGTCATGATAAATCGATCTGCTAATCGACGCCCATAGTCCACCTCGGCAGGAGGAGTAAGCGGAGTCGATGGGGGAGCCGCGGTAATTGACTCGCCGCCGTGAGAACGGCCAGGTAAGTCAAACTAACATACTTTTCTTCAGCTACGCTATTAGTTCAAAACCCCCCCCCCCGCCCCCGCTAGTGTAGCCCAGGCCTATAGTAAGAGAGTTTAATGGTAGAGCTATATGGGTAAACTTTTTCTAGAGTATTCATGGCCTACATATTTGTAATGTCTTGCACAATGGGGCCCCACTGTAATTGAGGCTCCTGGGTGCTCCTGAATTACAGATAGTAATAATAAAATAATAAAGAATCCATCCCTAGCATCTAGTACACAGGGCCAGCGCTTCCATTTAGGCGGCCTAGGCAATCGCCTAGGGCGCCAGGATTATTGGTGGGCAGCATTTTGCCGGAGGGGTGGCAGGCAGCTCCGGTGGAGCTGCCACAGTCGTGCCTGCGGAGGATCCGCTGGTCCGTGGCTTCAGTGGAGCTCCCGCAGGCACCACTGCGGATGGTCGGCTTCTCCCGCGGCTCCGGTGGACCTCCCGCAGGCACCACTGCGGCAGCTCCACCGGAGCCGCGGGACCAGGGCACTGGGCGGCGAAATTGCCATGAGCGTAGGGCGCTAAAACCCCTAGCATCAGTCCTGCTAGTACAGCAAGTCTTTGACTGATTCTAGGGGTGGAACAGAGCATCTGAAAGTTAACCAAAGCTGGGGTGTGCATGGCACAAAGTCTGAGCTGACTCTCCCAAAACTTCTTTTTCTGCTTCATTTTAACTACCATTATTTTAAATGAAAATAGTCACATTCTTTCTTCTTTGTCCCAGTCAGGTGGCAAGTTCTTCAAGGCAGAGTTTTCTATCTGCATATTCTGGGAAGCAGGGTACAGTACTATCTCGAGCTCCTTAAGGGAAAATAATATATTCCCCTTTTATTAAAGCTATCCATTTCAATTCTTCACCCATTATATCCAGCAGATTGTCAACCCTTGTGATGTTATAAACAGTCTCACAATATTTGAGGTTTCTCTTAAAACCTCAGCTGCTAGCACCGAGAGATAGCATGGAAATCTCAGCTTTCGTTTACAATAAAAGTTCCTAGTCCCCATGGTTGCAGAAAGCTTGAAAACAAGAAGCTAGTGCACCCTAAAGGCTCAGGAACTAGAAGGCAAATAAAAAGGTAGCAATTTTAAAATCTCAGGATTTTTACAGCAAACTCATTGGGGGAAGGGAGGTAGACTCATTTCGGACAGCTTGAGGTTGGTAATACTGAGGTGCAGGTGAAAGCCGGGCAGAGAGGGACAAGCAGAGAAAAGAGTGAAGGGCTGTAAAGGACAGCTGGTGTGTGGGAGGCAGACACAGGCAAAGGAACACAGAGAGAGAGACATGGCAGGAGAGGCCGGGGGCCCAGAGACAGGGACAGGCATGGGGGTGTAAAGGGCACAGAGATGGGGGAGGTGAGGCCAGGCAGTGGGGCCAGGGACAGGCCCGGGGGTGCACAGGGCACAGAGAGAAGGCCAGGCAGGGGGTGTAAGGGGCACAGGGACAGGCAGGGGGGTGCAAGGGGCACAGAGGCAGAGAAGTGAGGGCCAGGCAGGGAGACGACAGACAGAACGAAATCTCCTGTCCCTAGCCCAGCTCCCCGCCATGCTCTCACCTTATTCACATAATCGGGCACCTCCTCAAGGCTGGCGAAGGAGCTTTCATTGGGCTGCAGGACGTAGAACATCACGCGGACCTGCTGGGACACCGAGAGGCCTCCCTGCGGAGCTGCGGGGCCGTCCATGGCTCCGGCTGCCGCGACTGCCTGCCCCGCCACAGGGAGGGGAGAAAATCCCAGGGCGAAAAAGTTCGTCTGCGGGGAAGAGGCGGAAGCCAACCCGCTAAGCAAGTGAACACCGCAGCCCGCTCCCTTCCCCCTCCGCTTGAGCCCGAGCCTGCGGTTCCCTCAGCCCTTCCCTTTCCTTCAGGCCAGCACACAGCCGGCGGCCTGCCCTGGGGAGCACGCAGGGCACGTTCCCCAAGAGCTCGGATATAAAAGAGAAGAGACAAGGCAAAGTTTAGTTTCTCCGATTTCTCCTGCCGCTTGTGTTTGTTGTTTATTTTAGCCCCTCCTTTTAATGACAAGCCTTTAATTGCTCAGTTTAGTGTTTAGCTGCAGCTTTTTTCTGTCGTTGCAAGTTTGGGGCACATTTTATAAGCTACACTAAGCCACTTCCCTTCCTCTGGCTTCTGGATATCAGCAGAGAGCTCAACACAACACAGCTAACAACAATGAGCCTCCAGGGCCACTCGTTTCTCAAAAAGTCATTGACAGTACAGGTCCACTTCTCCCGTGTCTACATTTTTGAGCTTTCGGCTACTTTTAAAGAAAATAAATCACACTATTATGCAGGGGGTTGATCTGCTTATAGAGTGGACAACATATCTGGAAAATCAAAAAATGTCAATGAATTTTTTTTACTATCTCTCATCTCTGGACATATTTTGCTTTTCTGTTTCTGAGCTTGGCTGTATTTACCAGACACACCCTTACTTTTTGATGTTTCATTTTTGCTTTTGAAGTGTGAGGAAGGTTTATCACAGCCCCACCTGAGGAAACTCAGGCAAAACATGTAAGTCACTAAGGAGGATTAGAAGGTCTAGTCATTATGTTGTCATTTAGAAAGGCATTCATTAAAATCAGGAAAATATCAGGAAGTAGTAAAACCAGTTATGGGCTAGAATAAAGCAGCACAGCTGCTGCTGACATTTCAAATCCACCCAGGGCCCATTTACCTGTAGCCCATTTACCTGTAGCCCATTTACTGTAATGGTGCCTGCCAGGGTCATCGTGGACAGCGTGGGAAAGTATCCTTCCACAGAGGAAAGAATACATCTGCCATCCCTAGAAACCCTTGGGAGAGAACAGCACCATGCCTCCATGAAAGTTTCATTGAGATCTCTCAGGAGGATTCAAGGGACAACCCTGTATACATAAATAAACTTCTCCGCACCCACTCCCTGATCCCCTGCCTAACTCTCGTGAGGAACAATAACAACTCTACCTCTTTGTTGTACCAATATCTCTTCTAGAATGAGTAACTTAATGAAAAGTCGATACATGTGTCCTGTTACGTTGAGGTCGGGCACCATCTGTACATTTAAACAGAGTAGCGCGAAATGCATTCACACACTTTACTGAAGGCTCCTTCCCCTGCATCAGGCTTACCCAAGCTCAGCTACAGGGCTGGCTGGACTGGGATGGAATCTCAAACAGATCCTGGCTTGCAGCACAGCTGGAACCCCAAATTGTAAGTCCCCATCCTCCTCCTCTTCACTGTTCACAGCAGAGTCCTCGGGCTTCTCAGAGTGAACTGCAGGGTGTTGGTGTGGTCTTTACCAAGTATGGCCTGCATCTCCTAGTAAAAGTGGCAGGACTGTGACTCAGCACCAGATCAACTATTTGTCCCCTTGGCATTCTGATTTGCCTGCCGCATTTCCTTCACTTTCACGCAGCACTGCTGCTGATCCCTTCACCTGCATTGCCCATGCAATCTGCTGGTAGTAGTCCATGTTTCTATGACTGCGTGGTCTGCACAGCCTCTTCTACCCACAGGCTCAGAAGATCCAATACTTTCAGTCTACTCCAGGCAGGAATGTGTCAGGAGTGTGTAGGTGGCACTGTCAGTTGGGCATGGGCGGTGAGTATCGTAGGCAAGGGGAGGCTCTGCCTTCTCAAACAGCCTAGCATTGCCCCTTCCATGCTCCACCCCCAGACCAAGCCCCATTCTGTGGTTCCCAGCACTCTGCCTTGGCTGGCCCAGGCGTACTGGGGCTAACTGCCCTGCCTCCCTCAGGAACTCAGGGCTAGGGGCAGTACAGCCACACCGCCTGGCGCTCTGGGCCTGGCTGCACAACTGGGAGCACCAGGACTGGGGCTGGGGGGAGGGTGCTCTGGGCTCCTGCGGGGGAGAGGGGTAGATGGGGAGAGGTAGAGTAGGGTGACCAGATAGCAAGTGTGAAAAATCAGGACAGCGGGTGCGGGGTAATAGGAGCCTATGTAAGAAAAAGCCCCAAATATTGGGTGTGTCACTATAAAATCGGGACATCTGGTCACGCCAAGGGAGGGGGGGGCAGGAGGGGCAGGGGCCTGGACACAAGGAGAGGGGCTGAGGGCCAGCCTCCCCCAACAGTCGGGTCACTGGCTGCCCAACCGCACGGTTTCATGCAACGAGAGAGCTGCTAGGTGTTCACCAAGTGGGCAAATGGAAAAAGCCATTTCAAAAATATGCAGGGTTTTTAAAGGACTGGATGGCTTCTGGTCTCCATGACTCGTGGGCAGTGGAGTTCACAATTATGACCAGAGCGGTCCATGTCAGGCATTCTGGGACAGCTGCTGGAGGACTGTTAGGGTCAGCATAAGTCACACAGTGTCTACACTAACACTGTGTCAACCACAGTAGGTTGACCAGAGCTCACTACCATTCAGGGAGGTGGTTTTACTGCATTGCTATAACGGGGCATTTTCATTGGCAGGAGACAAATTTGAGTATGGACACATGCACAACTAAGTTGATATAAGATGGCTTACAGTGACCTAACTTTGTATTGTAGATCAGGCCTAAGGGAAAGAATTATGACTAGACTCTCCCTCTGTGGCAAAGGAGACACATTGTGTTTTATAACCCACTTGTGACTAAGAATTCACTCCTTGAGGATGGGCAGGTGGTGGTACCACTATAGCCACCATCTTCCTCTGGTGGGAGGACAGAACATTTTCGTTCTATCTGGAGTTCCCTATACTCCAGTAGTGGTCATGGAGTAGCTCTGGTGGACTCCAATGGACAAGGAAATGAAGGAAGATTCCATTCTCCAGATCATCATGGAGAATCTCTAGGTAAGGCCTGGGCTATGGGCAAGCACTGCTCTGTGAATGTAGTTGAATGCTCATTGCTTAAGATTCAAAACCTTGGAGCAAGGGTTTCCAGTGATTTACTCATAACAGAGAGGAATGGGGGGGAGGGGAATTTAATAATATTGCTATGGGAGAGGGCCTAACTCTCTTCCCAAACGATGAGTAAAGCTCACGTCAAATAGTGGCTCTACAAAAAACTAAAATAGGAAACTAGATGTTTTCTATCCTTATGTTACCATCAAAAACATAGAAGTATGTTGTGTCTAAAGACTGGGATTCTATTGTTGACTAATAGATCATTCCAGGAACCAAGGTGACTAAAGCTTTTGGTCTACTTAGAAGAAATTAGGGAACTGGCCCAAGATTATCTGTAGGCAGATCATATTTTTATTTTCTCTGAAGAACTTTGTTCCACCCACTCTATGAACAGAGCAGGCCCAGCCAGTTCCTGATTGGGTCTCTTTACAGTACTGCACCAGCACTGAATAATAAACTCTTAAAGGGAATTCAGACTGGTGGAAAGTAGGTTGGACACTACAGTGTGCCTTGGACCGAATTGTATCCAGCCCTGATCTGGGGCTAGTTTGCTTTACTTATTTAATGCTATTCTTGAATATGGAAACAAGCTTTAAATCAGTGACTGATGAATAGTGGAGGGAAAAGATTTTTTACCCATTGTTATTCCAGCTATTCAATACATAGTTTTAAAGTGTTATATAGCATGACATTTGTTATTGGCCAGGTATTGCAAAATAATTTAGAATCTCCCTTTGCCAATGAAAAGCTCCATTTTGGTCAGCACCTGTTAGTTACTATTATTATTACAGCACTGGCACCTGGAGATTGGGAATATGCTTGATATTCGTCAGTCATCTTTGAGCCAAGTGGCCAGTAATGCATCGGATTTTTTTGCAAATCCAAGGTCTAGTTCTATCTCTTTGTTCTGCCTGTGACTAGTTAGCATAGAATGATGTTCAGGTACGACTTTTCATAGGTTATCAATTCAATGAGACATTATTTGCATGGTAAGTTGTACAAGTGTTGCTAAAGTGTTGAAAAAAAAAAAAGATAGGACCACTTCGGTGTCTGTCAGGATTTGGTATGCCCTATCCAGAATAGAAGATATTTGGGGTTGTCTTCACTGTGCCCATTTATCATTACTGTCCATTCCTGATCCGTGGCAAGTTGCTACATAGCGTGATGCTATGTCTGCCAGTTCTGTCCTTTCACTGAGGGTCAGACACAGTTTTTCCTCATTGATCTTTGATTACATATTTTACAATTTTTGATTGTTTGGGAAGTCTCTCTCATACTTCTTGTGTTTGGGACCTTGGTGTAGAAAGTGTGTATCTGTCTCAGTTTCTCCTGTATTTTGATGACGGCACAGTCTCTCCTTTCTGTCTGAGGGACTTACTGGCTGCCGCTTCCCGCAGCTCCCATTGGCCCAGAGCAGCGATCCACGGCCAGTGGGAGCAGCGATCAGCCGGACCTGCGGACAGGGCAAGGAAACACACCGGTCCGGCCCGCCAAGGGCTTTCCCTACACAAGCAGCAACCTCTGTTTGAGAAACCCTGGTTTAGACTAAGATTAAGTCAAAAGCTTTTTTAAAGTCCATGAAGCAGGTAAATATTTCCCCTTTTTTTTACTTCTGACACTTTCGTGGTTCATGGTTCATTTCTCCAGGTGGAAACTAGTTTGGCTTTCATTCATTATATTGTGGTTGATGAGATACTGTGTTAGTCTTTTGTTGAGGATGCTGCAGAGGTTTGTTGATGTTGCTGCTAAAACAGATAACTCTGTAGTAGTTTCAGTTGAGAACATCTCCACTTTTTTATATTGGGATAGTCCATCTGATTATGTCTCAAGGAAATGTCCAGACTGAGAAGTTGGGTTAACCGCAGAGTTGGTTGAAATTTTTTTAACAGAATTAGGCTTCTGTCAGAAAATGCTGGTTCTACAGAATCAAACAGTTTCATAAGACTGTGTCAATGCCATAGAAACTTTTAATGGAAGTCTGGCCGGTGTTGTGCAGAGGCCTGTACTCTAAATTGTCCAAGGTAACAAAAGTCCAGCTTGGCCTGTTACATAAAATTGCTTATAAATGACAGCCAGTGGTTAAAGACGGGAAGACTGAATTAGTCCAAACAAAAAGGTCTATTGAATCCACCCAAGGATTGAGTTAAGATTATAACTGGTAAACAAGAAGAGAAAGGAACTGGATATTAATGGACCAAATTGGTGTGCTGGAAATTAAGCCGAACTGGTGGAAAAAATAATGAAGGGATAGGCTCTTGCATCCCTCACCCACTTTTGTAAGTCTTTATAAAGGAGAGTTGGGAGTAGGATCAAAATGCTGGTGATGGAGAGATGGGTGTATTGAAAGGAGCGAGCTTTCAAAATCATGGCTGCCACTCCCACCGTCTCTGGGACTCTGGAGTCCACCATGACACATTGCCACTTCCACCGGCTCTGGCTAAATCCTCGGATATAAGACCTGAGTTCCTGCTATTATCTCCTCCTTCATGTGTCCTTTTATTTCCACCACCTTATTTATTCTCTTTCCTATCTCTCTGATTTTGTCTTATGTTTAATATGAGTCTGGCTTCTTCAGCCAAGACTGCATCTATTGCAATACAGTTATTGTGAGCTTGTTGCCAGAAAGGCAGCTAAAAGCAATGCCTAACATTGCTACAAGTTTGCCGTCTCAGAGTGGCTGATAAGACCATGTACCATGCATATGTGTCTCCAGCAGTGAGGTTAGAAGTAGGCGTTAGAGACAGAAGCTCCATTTTCTGTCTTTGCTAGTCTTTCCCTGCCCTTTTGTGTGTTTATCTTGGTTGTCTTCAAGAAAGTAGGATCAGACTTTAGCAACGGCAGCTGCAACCCATCTCAATTAACTTCTCTTTTCCCCAAAAAGCACAATTAATACCACCTTTAATAGCATCTAAGAGATTGTCAGACAGGGATTTTCCCCCCATAACAACTCTGCTGTTAAAGGGAATAAATGATATGATTAAAATTAAATGCTTACTTAATATTTTACCTTTCAAATGCTTTAACAGTTTTTCCTTTCTTTTTTGTATCTTTAATAAAAGATTGATAAGTTTTTCAGTGGTGGCTTTTGCCATCAAACTAAGCAGGCTGTACGTACAGTGGTAGGGTCACATTAATACCTTTTGATTCTCTGGGCTCACTTATTATTCCATTCAATTTAAGGTAATAGTGGTTTGCTGTCAGTCCACCAGGTAGCCTGGGAAACAAGCTGAAAAATTCAGGTTTTGTGCTCCCAAAATGGATTTTTTTCAGAATTTTTCTTCACAAAAAGATTTGAATATTTGAGTTTTTTGTCCTGATTCGAACAATTTTTTTTCAAAAATTCAAATTTTTTCATAGGAGGGTAATTTCATTTGTCATCCAGTTCTATTAAATAGTTTTAGAAGAGGATACTTTATATGCTCGGTGTTGTGTTTCAGCGTCTCATTTGATATGTTGTCTGGGCCACATGATTTCCTGGATTTGAGTTTCCTTAGGCTTTTCTTCAGTTTAATTTACTAGGAGTGCCAAGATTAGAGGTGTTGTACTCTGTAATTGTATTTTTGTGAGTATTGTATAGCATATACTAGCACATTCTTCAAGAAAAAGGAAGCTATCTGGCACATCAAAGTAATTTACATTATGAAATAGAGAAGATGGACACAACTAATTAACTGATGATTATGACAATTTATGTTGTTATAATCAAAACAATATGTTTCACAAATTGCTATCCACATGGTTATGTTACTCATATGTGGAATTCTGTATTCAGATAGACTCTTATTCAACAAAATATTTAAACACATACTTAACTATAAGTACAATCTTATGCGCTTTGCTGAATAGGAATGGACTACTGAATTGGGGCATTTTTAAAACTAGACAGAGCAAAGCACTTGAAAATTTACTGTAAAGAACAATCCTGGAAAGTTAGGGAGATGGTTTAGATACTCTCTGGGTCTTTTCCATCTTTGAACATATGAACGGCCATACTGGGTCAGACAATGGTCCTTCTAGCCCAGTATCCTGTCTTCCAGCAATGGCCAATGCCAGATGGTTCAAAGGGAATGAACAGAACAGGGCAATCATGAAGTGATCCATTCCCTGTCATCTAGTCCCAGCACTGAGCAGTCAGAGGATTAGGACACACACAGAGCATGCGGTTTTAGCTTTCTTAGGAGGAAGGATGGGCTCTACCCAAACCAGAACAGAACCAGATTTCTGGAATGTAGAAATAAAAAGGTTGTAGAGGAGTTTTTAAACTAAAGCTGGGGAAAGATGACAGGTGTGAGGGAGCACACAGTTCAGACAGAGACATCCCATAATAGGGGACTCTCTTAATGGGGATTCTCTATAACCTAGTAAAAATGAAGTCAGACAACTAAATATTGACAGATTTTCTAAGTGCTTGTATACAAATACTAGAAGTCTAAATACTGAGATGGGTGAACTAGAGTGCCTGGTATTAAATGAGGATATTGATATAATAGACTCCTCAAAAACTTGGTGGAATGATGACAATCAATGGGACACCGTAATACCAGCACACAAGATATATAGAAATGAAAGAAAAGATCATGCTGATGGGGGAGTGGCACTATATGTGAAAGAAAGCATAGAGTCAAATATAGTAAAAATTTTAAATGAATCAAACTGTACCATAGAATCTCTATGGATAGAAATTCCATGCTTGAATAATAAGAGAATATCACTAGGAATATACTACCAGTCACTTGAGCTGGATGGCGGTGGTGACTGTGAACTGCTCTGGGAGATTAAAGAGGCTATAAAAATAGAAAACTCAGTAATAATGGGGTCAAGTATCAGAGGGGTAGCCGTGTTAGTCTGAATCTGTAAAAGCAGCAGAGAGTCCTTTGGCACCTTGCTCATGCTCCAAAACGTCTGTTAGTCTATAAGGTGCCACAGGACTCTTTGCTGCTTTTACAGTAATAATGGGGGATCTATCCCCATATTGGCTGGGTACATGTCACCTTAGGATGGGATGCAGAAATCAAGTTTCTAGATACCTTTAGTTTAATGGGTGCTTTTTAGAGCACTTAATCTGGAACCCACAAGTGGAAAGGCAATTCTTGATGTAGTCTTAAGTGGAGCACTGGATCTGGACCAAGAGGTGAATACAGCTGAATTGCTCGGTAATAGTGACTGTAATATACTTAAATTTAACATCCTTGTGAGGGGGAGGCAGACTATCAAAGAAGCCCACCACAGAAGCATTTAACATCTGAAAAGGGAACTACACAAAAATGAGGAACATAGTTAAACAGAAAACAAAGGGAACAGTTACAAGAATGAACTGTCTTTAAAAAGTTTCCATGAAGCTTGCAAACACCATAATAAATGTTCATGTTAAACATATACCCCAAATAAAAAAGAATAATAAGAGGACCAAAAAAATGCCACTAGGGCAAAACAATAGAGTAAAAGAAGAGATTTGAAGCAAAAAGGCATCCTTTAAAAATTGGAAGTCAAATCCTACTGAGGAAAATAGAAAGGATCATAAACTCTGGCAAGTCAAATGTTAAAGTATAATTAGGCAGGACAAAGAAGAATATGAAGAGCAACTAGCAAAAGACTCAAAAACTAACAAAAACATTTTTTTAAGTACATCAGAAATAGGAAGCCTGCCAAACAATCAGTGAGTCTACTGGATGATCAAGGTCCTAAAGGAGTACTCAATGAAGACAAGGAAGGCCATTGAAGAGAAACTAAATGAATTCTCTGCATCAATCTTCACTTCAGAGGATATAAGGGAGATTCCCACACCTGATCCATTCTTTTTAGGTAATAAATCTGAGGAACTGTCCCGGACTTAGGTGTAAGTAGAGTAGGTTTTGGAACAAATTGATAAATTAAACAGTAGTAAGTCATGAGGACCAGATGGTATTCACCCAAAAGTTTTGAAAAAACCTGAGATATGACATTGCAGAACTACTAAGTGTGGTATGTAACCTATCACTTAAATCAGCTTCTGTACCAGATGACTGGAGGATAGTTAATATGACTCTAATTTTTAAAAAAGGCGCCAGAGGTGATCATGGCAAATACAGGGCAGTAAGCCTAATTTCTGTACCAGGCAAATTGGTTGAAACCAAGTAAACAACAGAATTACTAGACATATAGATGAACATGATTTGTTGGGGAAGGGTGTCATAAATAGATAGCTAAGGGTTAATGTTTCTTTTACCTGTAAAGGGTTAACAAAGGGAACCAAACACCTGACCAGAGGACCAATCAGGAAACTGGATTTTTAAAATCAGGAGGGATTTTGGGCTGGGTCTGAGTCTTTTTGTCTGTCTCTCCAGCTATGAGAAGTTTCTTTCTATCTTCTAATCTTTCTGTTTCAAATTGGAGTACAGGTAGAAAACAATATAGGCTTTTATGTTGTTTTTGGTTGTATTGACATTGTGTGTAGCTTGCTGGAGTGTTCAGATTGGATATCTTTTTGAAAGTCAGACTGTTTATTCATATTTTTCTTTTAAGCAATAGCCCTCTATTGTCACTTGATGCAGAGATTACATTCTTATGTCTTTTTTCTTTCTTTTTATATAAAGTTTTCTTTTTAAGACTTGTTGAGTTTTTTCTTCTGGTAGGCTAAGGAACGAAAGGGAGGGAATTCTCTTTGTGTTAGATCTACGGAGGGTAAGCTCCAGCACCAGGAATTGGTGGGAGGGAAGAGAGAATCATTTCTGTTCCCTTGTATTTGGGGTTTGTCTCTTTGTGGAATAGGGACACATGCTTCTTGGTGTTGTGATGTAAAGAGATTGCATCAGTACTCTCAGGTTAGCCCAGAGAGGAAAGTCTGGGTGGGAGAGAGAGGGGAAGGGAAGTGGGTTATTTCCCTTGCTGGTAAGACTCAGAACTTCTGGGTCTTGGGGTCCCTCAGGAAAGTTTGGGGGACCAGAGCGAGGCAGGTGCTGTAATTCCTGTCTGGTGGCAGCGAGATAAGATCCAAGCTGGTAATTAAGCTTGGAGGTTCATGCTAGGCACCCACATTTTGGACGCTAAGGTCCAGATTTGGGAAAGAGGCTTATGATAAAGGGTCAACACAGCTTTTGTAAAGGGAAATCATGCCTCACCAATCTATTAGAATTCATTGAGGGAATCAACAAACATGTGGACAAGGATGATTTAGTGGATATACTGTGCATGGACATTCAGAACGCCTTTCACATAGTCCCTCACAAAAGGCTGATGTTTAGACAAAAAAGAAAATATGGTTTTACCAAACATGAAATCATTTAAAAACTATTATGAATTGATTACAAAGAAACCCAAATAAATACAGACATGAAATGGAACAGCAGACTGTAATATAGACACCTGGCCAGGGTCCTAAGAAAAGAAAAAGCATGTGATAAAGTAATCAAGACTTTATTGTAATGCGCACACACAAAAAAGACAAATTAAAGTTGTACAAGCAACCTGAATTCTGGCATTTCCTAACTTTTAAATGTTTGACTTTGCAACCTTAATATTCCTTTAACATAGGTTTTTTGGAGGGGTGTAACAGAAAAGAGACCAACACAGCCTTATAGTTATAAATGACTTAACTGAATATGACTGATGCAAGTTGCAAATACACTTTATGTCTCACATTAACAATGGGTAAGATTTTTTTTGTTTATTATTATTAAGAAAATGAAAGGATAATAGAAATCACAACTGTATATACACACATGCTTAAGTAAGAAAATTAAATATTAAAAAACATACTTGTTATGAAATATGTATTTTTATTCTTCATTTTAGTTCCAAAAGTCATTAACAGGATTCCATCTATTCATGAATGTTTTTAATCTTGTTTTATGTTTGTGAAGCATGGAGACTTTCATAATGGAATGTCATAAGTATGGAATGTAGTCAGTGATATTTAGTTGTGAGGAATTCTTCTGATGCTGTAGAATAACTTTTATAGCAGCTGTGATCAAGATGTCTGTACATTTCTCTGTGTGATTTTATTTACCTGTTCCACAATGCTTACTGATTTAGCGTCTGATCCAAAACCTATTAAATCTTTCAGTTTGCTTCTGTGGGCTTTGGATTAGGCCTTCTAATATTAATAAATATACACTCACCAGTGAAGACCACCTCTTTGTGATGCCCCTTGCCTCCTGCTGAGCCCCCAGGAGCCATGCAGTTTGGGGTACCGCCCTATAGCCAGCTCTCGGCAGAGCAAACCGTGCTTCCTTTGAGGAAATGGTCAGGGAGACGTCTCTGTGAGGAAAATCTCACAGGGAGTTCCTTCCCTTTTGCTCCTCCTGCAGCAGGTGGCAATCAAGCCCCAGGGTTACGATACGAATCTGTGGTAACTCCACTAACTTTGGATATACCAGTGTAAGCAATCAGAATCTAGTTACATAGGAGTCTTGCCTATAAAAAGATGTCATGGTTGGGCCCTAAAAAGATGTGCAAATAATATACAGTAGAATGTCAGAGTTACGAACATCTCGGGAATGGAGGTTGTTCGTAACTCTGAAATGTTTGTAATGTTGAACAAAACGTTATGGTTGTTTTTTCAAAAGTTTATAGCTGAACATTGATTTAATACAGCTTTGAAACTTTACTATGCAGAAGAAAAATGCAGTTTTCCCTTTATTTTTTAGTAGTTTATGTTTAACACAGTACTGTACTGTATTTGCTTTTTTTTTTTTTTTTTTTTGGTCTCTGCTGCTGCCTGATTGCATACTTCTGGTTCCAAATAAGGTGTGTGATTGACTGGTCAGTTCATAACTTTGGTGTTTGTAACTCTGAGATTCTGCTGTAATCAACATTGTTGATATATGTTGCCACAGCAATGTTGCCTGCACTATTTCTTACTGTGATTATGAAGTATGTCTTTGTATTGGCTACCCATAAATCATCCTTCCAGGTGCATCACAGACATATAAGATGTTTTTAATAGGCTAGCGTTAACTATGACATATGAGCTTTCTTTCTAAGCATTGGTTCTGGAAGATGAAATATACACAAATGCAGAGTGTTTCCAGTGGTAAGGCCTGATCCAAAGCCACTTAAATTAATGAAAAGAGACCCATTGGATCAGAATCTTATCAAAAAGAACAGTGGACTGCTGTAGTCACTATTGCTAAACTAAAATTAAGGTTTCAAAAATTATAATGCAATATTACAGTAATATTGGCTGTAGCATTCTAAACAAACTGCCAATTTCCTTCAGCTCTGGCACCTATTATGACACTACGAGAATGCATGCTTTGATTGGAAAATAAGGTGAGCTGAAATATCTCAATCCCATGCTAGAAATGCAGCTCAAGTTTTTGAAAACTACTACAGCAAAAGAAGTACTTCATAAAACTAAGCAAACATAGCAATGCATTGGGTCTAGAGCTGGTTGAAACTTTTTGTGTGAAAAGTATTCCCACTGAAAAACAGTTTAATCTAAACCAAAATTTTTAATGGGAAAATATCAGTTCTAATGAAACATCTGGGTTTTCTGGCATGAAATGTCTAAATGAAAATTTTCATTTCAGATTGACATTTCAAAACCACAGTTTTCATTTCATTCTGATATTCAATGTCATTTTTTGTTTCTTGGTTTAAAAAACGAAACACAATGAAACAACTGTGTCAAAATATCAATTTGAAATTACACTTTTCATTTCAGTCAACATTTTATTTTGACATTTAGAATTGGATATTTTTTGCTTTACAAAATCTTTCAATATCTTTTTGCTGATTTGGAACAGAAATTAATTTTGAAATATCAAAATTTTCTGCAGGATAAAAATTCCATATTCCAAACATCTCAAACTGGGACAAATAAAGATCTATGGCTGCTTATTCTTACTCATACTGAGTAGTGCTTTACTCCATAAGTAGGCTGGTTGAACCGAATAAACTAATTTCAGAAGGAATGTATGTCTGCACTGCAATAAAAGATGCATGGTATGGCTGCAGCTGGCCCAGGTCAGATGATTGAGGCTGCAGGGCTATAAAACTGCAGTGTAGATGTTTACAGTGGAGCTCAGTTCTCTGAGACCTCACGATGGGAGAGGGACTCAGAGCCCAGACTCCAGCCCAAGCCCCAATAGATACACTGTTATATTTAGCCCCACAGCCCGAGCCCCTGCAAACTCAAATCTGATGACCCGGGCTCTGAGACTTGGTGCCAGCGGTGTTTTTACTGCAGTGTAGACATGCCCAAAGGGACTATTAGCAGAATAACATTCTACTTAATATTAGTAAAGATAGCTAGGTCTAGACCAGAGGTCAGCAACCTTTCAGAAGTCTGTGCCGAGTCTTCATTTATTCACTGTAATTTAAGGTTTCGCGTGCCAGTAATTCATTGTAACGTTTTTAGAAGGTCTCTTTCTTTAAGTACATAATATATAACTAAACTTGTTATATGTAAAGTAAATAAGGTTTTTAATTTAATTTTAAACGAAGCTTCTTAAAAAATTTAAAATGGAGACCCCCCTGGACCAGTGGCCAGTGCCATTGGTCTAGAGCAAGATGAGGGAACTTCACTCGCTTCATATGTCATGCAGAGTCAGACCATGCCAGTATTTGAATGGAAGGAGACTACTGGGGAAACTCTAGCTCAAGGATAGACAACCTCTGGCACACAGCTCGCCAGGGTAAGCACCCTGGCAGGCCGGGCCAGTTTGTTTACCTGCCGCGTCGGCAGGTTCAGCTTATCGCGAATCCCACTGGCCGCGGTGCACCACTCCAGGTCAATGGGGGAGGCAGAAAGCTGTGGCCAGCTCATCCTTCGCCCTCACCGCTTCCCGCAGCCCCCATTGGCCTGGGACAGCAAACTGGCCAGTGGGAGCCATGATCAGCCAACATTGTAGACGCGGCAGGTAAACAAACTGGCCCGGCCCGCCAGGGTGCTTACCCTGGCGAGTCATGTGCTAGAGGTTGCCGACCCCTCCCCTAGCTGTTAATATGCATCATGTTGGTGATTCAGAAGCTGGCACTGCTGCCTTTGAGTGAGTCAATATTGATCTACTGAAGCATAATGTTATGGATACTGTACTGGTGACATGCCATCTCTCAAAGGAGGTGTACAACAGAAGGCCTGACAATTTGTACTCAATGAAGTCCCAAACTTTTTACAATAGTATTAATCCCAATGACCTGATCAAATTCCAAGGGTAGTTGGGTAGTTACAATAATTACAGGACTATTTAAGTATGCAGAATGTAATTTTGTTTGATTATTATTTACATTCTTCTCCTAAACACATGCGAACTTACTCTGCGAACTGTTGAACCAGTTACTGTGTTTCACCCAAGAGATGACTGCACTTCAGTATTGGACAATGTTATTTATAGAATATTTGTGTAATCATTTTTATAAGAATTTGGGATTCATTTAGATTAAAGTTATATAAAAAGTATCAAAAACATTACTGCACTTCTCACTGATTCTTTACTGCTGTTTATTGTAACTGTATTCCTGGGTCAATTTTTAAGAACTGACTCTATCCTTTCATACCATATGTGGTGACTTTCTGATGTCCACTGAATGTCTTGCCTATGCTAGTTGCTAAGGTTCCGGGAATTTTTCAAAGGATGTTAAAATATGTCATACAAAATTATTTCTTAAATGCTGATTTACACATTTGGGATGATACCATCACCTACAATTATAGACAGAACTTGTTTTGTATAGCTGCTCAATTAACCAATCACAGCCCACCAAATTTCCTAAATCTCCTAAAGAAGAGGATGTCATTGATTGATAGATTAGGCCAGAAGGGATCATTGTGATCATCTAATCTGACTTTCTGTATAACACAGGTGATGAAATAATTCAGGGAAATTCTCTGTTAAATATCCATCTTGATTTTGAAAAAATTCTAACAATGGAGAATCCATTATTACCCTTGATAAAGTGTTACAGTGATTAATTATCCTCTCTTTAAAAAATGTTACCTTATTTCTAGACTGAATTTGTCTAGATTCAATTTCTAGCCAGTGGATCTTGCCATACCTTTGTTTGCTAGATTGAAGAGCCCTTATAAGATAAGATAGCTATTCCCCAAATTTCTGTTCCCTACTTAGATTTACCAAGTCTCTCCTTACCCTCATCTTTGTTAAGATAAACAGATTGAGTCTTTCACTCTAAGGCATGTTTTCCAATCTTTTCAATCATTCTCAAGGCTCTTCTCTGAACCCTCTCCAAGTTATCAACATTTTTCTTAAATTGTCTGTAGAGTGACTATTTTGTTTATGACTGTTAAATTTTACTCTTTGAACTGTAGCATGTGATTTCCCTGACATTTCTAGGGTGCTGTTTACAATGGGAGGCAATCAAATTTCTAGATCCCTGTTCTTTCCCTCCCCTGCCCACATTCTACACATTTACCAATCAGGCTTCAACAGCCCACTATAACCGGTGCAGTTAAGAAGAAAAATATCTGCACGGGAAAACCAGCAATAGTCACAGAATTATTGGTCCTATCATTGCATGTCTGACTCTAAAAATATATCCTGATTATAATTAAATTCTGTCTCTTCTTTTCTTTTTTAATTAAATTTTCAAGGATCAATACAGTAATTTATATAAGAGAATATATACACAGCAAAGCATTGGAAACTTTAAAAGGAACACCAATTAAAACATGCAATACCTCAAGCCTGATAAAATCATGCAGGATCTATTACAAAATGGAAACAATATGCTCTAAATAAAAAAAAAAGAAATGGAGAAAAACAAAAAATGAACTTAACCTCCCCTATCCTTTCCCAGAGATGTAAATATATAACAGCACAATTCAGCCATATCAGTGTAATCTGCTGAGATGCTCACTTGGTTTATTCCAAATTTGGTGGACAATTTAAAGCTATTTTCTTTATAGTGACTTATTTTCCATAAAATCTGTGGTCTTCCATTTTGCTACTTTCTGGGCACAATCAGTGTTACTAAGGAACATTGAAGTCGCATTGGTTTCACTAAACTGGTTTCAAAACTTGGTGCATAATCTCCAATTTAAACTGGTTTGTATTAGTTTATGTTTAAACCCATTTAAGAACAGACACAGTTGTACTAGCTAAACCAGCACAACCGTTGTATATCGACAAAGCCTAACAGAAGCTTTTCTTTTAAACAGACTTAACAGTATTTGTAGCTCAAGATATCTCCTAAAAATACAGTAGATGGAAGAATACTTTTTATAGCAGTATAGTATAGATATTTGTATTGTTCATGTTATAGTAGTCTTGCCCTTTGACCCAAATGGCTAGCCAATATTCCTGGCCTTGCCAGGTTGTTTCTCTTAGGATGAGAAATTGATTACAGGAGTCAGGTATTTATTTGGTGCAATCCTGTTTATTTACCTGAACACTGTAGGAACAAACAACAGGAGGTAGTTTCCCTGTTCACAATTGCCAAGCCCGCCTTTCCAACCACTTCTGTATCCCAACGAGCTCTGTCTTTACCTCTTCTCAGGATCATTCATACTCACCACTGCTTCTCTGGCTTTGCGCCTCTTTCTGCATTTGACACACAAAAAAAACACACACATGCAACAAATCAATGCCCCAGTTTCTACATTTGCAATTAGGCCTCAGGAAATCCCTCAGTACCCATGGCTTAGTTTTTGCTTAGGCCTGGTCATGCTGGCCAGTGTCTTGGGCAGAGGTATGTATTGTTTCAGCTCTCACTTCACAAAAGGGCATTAAATTGCTCCTTCATTTAGCCTGAATGAAGTGTGCTGAGTATACTCACTGACTGCACCCAAGTCTGTGATTGGTGGAAGACATGAACACCTTCCAACATCATAATAGTTGTGATTTAAATTCATTTCCCCACCCCTCGTTTCCACTTCTGCTTAACAATTGTTATGCGTGACAAAGGCTACATTGGACTTTTGTCAGCAAAACTTTTGTCATTCAGGGGTGTTAAAAAAAAACACACACACACACTCACCCCCCGAACGACAAAAAGTTTTGCCAATGAAAAGCACTGGCGTGAACCGTGCTTTGTCAGAGAGCTACTGCCGCTTGTTCGGGGTAGGAGTTTTTTGTTGTCAGGAGAGCTACACTGCACGTCTTTTAGTGGCATGACTGTAGCAGCACAGCTCAGTCGTTAAAAGTGCATAGTGTAGACGTAGCCTAACTTTACTCATAAGAATTGCTCTATTGAATGCTATCATCTAATTCACATGTTCAAATGTTTGCAGGAATAGGGCCTTCAATAGGTATAAAACTTGGATGCAAAGTGATGTTTCTGGACTTCTTTATTTTTTTTTTTTTTTTGGTTTGTTTAATGTAACATCACTGAGGTATTTTGATAAATTTTGCCTTGAGAAGTCTGGTTTTAATTCTAGTAGATCCTGGCTCCAGCCTCATCAAGGTTGTCTTAGTGCAGTTGTTGGGTCTTTAATTCTTCTTTTGCTAGTCTTTCAAGATTCCACAGTAACATTTAACAGGAGTTTGGCTCAGCCAGAAAGGAAACTTATAATAACGCAGCATACCAGTGAACAGCTCATTATCGCAAGATGCAAAGAAAGTCAGAGGCTAAGCATGATATTGAAAACACCAGGGGCAGTCCCTTATCAAAGTAAAACTGCTCTTCAGTGTTGAAGGTTGGTAATTCAAAATCTTCCATATGGATTAAGACTAGGCAAAAACTGAACAGTATTGTTTGTACAGTAGTTCACCATCACTGCTTCCTTACCATACCACTGAACCAGGCTATTGTAAGTATCACGTTGAGTGTTACATATGAGATTGTGCAGAAAGTGAATCAAATTATTGAAGGAAGACAAAACAAATATCAGGATAAACATTTGGTGAATGGGCCCCAAACTCCACCTAGCTTAATTATTTTAAAATGTATACCACCACCATTAACTGTAAGTTCTGAGACTTTGTGCTTATGCTGGTAAACATTTAACCCTCAATATAACACTCATCCTCAAGGGAGCAGCAAGTGTTGTAACATCTGGGTAATGAGGCCTCATCTCCTGTAGGAAGGGCTGATGCTAAGCAAGGGAATCAGAGGAACAGTTCTAGCTGTTGTAATTTCAGAGGCAGCAAGGTTGGTTGTCCTGCATGTTGGTGCTCTTGTACATCAGCTGAGTGGGGAAGCAGTGAGCTGCATCTCTTCCCTGAAGCTAGTATGGGGTGTGTGTTGATTCTGACCCACCAAAAATCTTATTCATCCTCAAAAATGCTTTAAAGTGTGGGTGTTTGCAGAGTGAGCATTTGTGAGGCTGAATTTGCAGAGGTCATTCACACAATGCACACAATTCACACAATTATACATTTGCATCTTCTCTTTCTTCTTCAACAAACAGTTTTCCCAGACCATTAAAGCTCAGACAGAAATTCTCCCTCCATCCCCATCTTTTGCCCTGTCTGAAAAATGTGAGAACATTAGGAATTTTCTTAAGGTTAAAGTATACACTTAACAGAACTGCAATCAAGGATATAAGAACCACAGAGAACATTTGTTTTTGGAAATTTACATGTGATTCAGCTCACATATTTTAACCTTATTACAGGTTTTTAAATATGTCACCACAGTGTATACTGTCATCTGAATCCCGTGAAAGCTCTTTGCTGACCTATATTTAAATTCCTTTCAATTTCTGGTATGCTGTATTTTCCCAACAGAATATGGTAATTTTAGACAATTCCAAGGTTATACCATGCTTGACACCTCACTTCACTTTGGTACCACCTGCCCAGAATATAATTATCTGTCCACTTTTAAAGGAAGGACCTTCATACACCACAGATGGCATTTTTCATACCAGACAGGCAACGCTGTATGTTGGAAGCCAGCCAACCTGTCTGCAAAAACTGTGAGAAATTCAAGACAGACATCTGAGTGGAAGGAAAGTTTTTTTTTCCTACCCATATATGAACATCTGTTAAAACTGCCCCTATATAATGTGCTTTACTATTTCTTATCTAATAATACAATAGATTATTGCTGAAGGAAACTCCAAGCACCATAGCACATTTATTTTATTTTGATTTTGAAATCAATATTTCAATAATAAAGGATGACTTGTCAGCTATAGGAACCTAATATTATAAGACTCTCATCATAACCAAGAGCAATAAAATAGCTTCTGCGCAAGTTTTTTCAGAGATGACTAGTGATATTGAGTGCCCATTTTAAGGTGCCATAAAGGGGCTCTGATTTTTCAGAGGAGGGTGCTCAGAACATTTTGAAAACCAGGACCCCCAATTAAGGCACCTGAAGGCAGGAGGCACTTCCAAAACTCTTGTCTGTATTCTTAATTCTGTACTGTTCAGAGTAGAAACTGGTGTATGTATTTTGTGAATCTTTCCATTGACTTCAATGGGCTTTGGATCAGGCCCACTTTTTTCTTAGAAGAAATAGTTCTTACTTGCTTATTGCAAAAGCATTTCTTATAGAAGGAGTCTTTAATAGTGTTGTCAGTATTCAACCATCGGAAATCAAACATTTTAAGCAAATATACTATATGGAGAAGCAATTCTAAATTGCAGTTGGCATTCTTTATGAACTAAAAGAGTGTGCAAACATTTTCTCTCCACAATGTTTATGTGCAAGCATGTATAAGAATCACAGAAATACACATAAAAATTATTCTTTATGGGTCATAGTTATATTTGGCATTTTTTCCCCCTTGATGGATTATATATTTCTATGGTAGTGATATGCATTTTTTTGTAAGGGTACTATTCAATATAAACTTTTACCTTGTCAAGTACACATTTAGGTGTTTTTTCAGCTGCACGTGTGACTTGCTTGGCAAATAATTTGGTAAATGTTCAAAACAGGCACACTTTTAAAAATCTGCTATCCATAAGCAAACAAATATAGTGTATACTGTAGTAAATTGTGTCTGTATGTTCAACTATATTTTCTGGCAATACCAAAAAAAATCAATATTGGACATGGGTAGGTATAAAAATATCCAGAGACATTAAACGTCTGCAGATATTAAACATTACCTACGGTTAATGGATATTTGCCCTGCATATTACTCAAAACATTTTTGGATCTGATAGCTACCATGTGAATGAGTTTATACAGTGAACACAAAAAAGACACAGAAACCAGTCAGGCAGTCACAGGGCAGGCAAAACTCCCATAGAAATCAATCACAGGCCTGCTAGAGGACTGGAGAATTGAGTTCATAGCATTTGAAATCAATTAGACAACTTGCTGACAATATATCACACTACAGTGTAAAAATAGAACTTATATATCTTCTATTGGATCTGCAAATTTTGCTCTTGAAAAAATGGTTATAAAAATACTTAAGGCCAAACTCTAGCCCAGGTGTAAATGTATGGTGTCATGCCTGCTTATATCATGGCTAAGAATGCCCTTTTATTTTGTTAGACATAATACTGTATACTTTTATATTTTAAAAATTGCAAACCTATAATATACAATACATTATATATGAAAATAATTATGTTGCATGCTATGCTACCATAATTGAACAAGATAAGCAGGTCTGATGCAATATAATATCAAAGTAGTCTCTATAATTAGCCTTCATTTTTTTAAAAGAAATACCATTTTCTACTGTTTAGCACCAAAGAATATTAAAATACCATTTTATAATTCACTGCTACGACACAACATTTATATTAGTGAAACTTCTGTGGCTAATAGATTTCTATATTGTTAGTAAAGCAAATACCTTATTTTTAACATAAGATCATGTTGTATTTAAGAATAAGAAATAACATTGTTGGGTTGCTTAATCTCTAATATGATGACAAGCAATGAGTGATCATAAATCACTTTCTAACACGCCTCCAGGCCAGTAATTTTTTCACCAGGTGGGATTTCCTGTAAATTAAAAAGGGCCTCTTCACCTTGCTCCATGGGCAAACCTGCTGGAATGAGTTTCTCCATGAGGTTCTCCTGGTGGAGGTGTATCACTAATATTTTCATCGGATATGTGGTGTTTGTCCACAAATGCAGTGGATGCATATGGACTTGTCTACATGGGTGACATTTCCAGTTATACAGGTATAGTTAAACCACTATTGTTATGTCATTATAACTTTCCTGTGTGGACACTCCTATTCTTGGATAAGAGTGGCTTTCTTTTGGCTTAGCTTAAACTGTTTCTAAAGCACTTTAATCTAAACTGGCAAAAGGCCTTCTTATCCCATAGACTCATAGACGCATAGGTCAGAAGGGACCAATATGATCATCTAGTCTGACCTCCTGCACAAAGCAGGCCACAGAACCCTACCCATTCACTTCTATAACAAACCCCTAACCTATGTCCGAGTTATTGAAGTCTTCAAACTGTGGTTTGAAGACCTCAAGCTGCAGAGAATCCCAAAACAAGACTGTCTCCACAGTGAGCTGTACTGGTATAACTACCACACTTTAAATTGACTCCCAGTCTTAGACTGGTATAGTTTTCCTGGGTAGACAAGCCCTAAGAGCCATATGAATATTGAGGAATCAGTGGCAGGATCAGGCCATGCATGCACAGGTTCTGAGCCCCAGAACACTCCTTCTCTCCGCCTCCCCATTTCTCCCTCACAGCTTGGTTCCCATTTGAATCTTGCTGTAAGGGCTCTATAAGCAATGGTTAACCTGGGGACCTATCTTTACAGGATGAACCCCACCACTCAAGTAATCTGGTGGAAAGATTGCACAGCTCAGCATTACTATCTTGCACCCTGAGCCTACAGGGCCATAGCATGTATGTGAGTGGGGGTGATGTGATCCTCCTGCGCACTCCACTCATTTCCCTCACTCTCCTCCTGTGTGCATCACAAGTGCTCTCCAAGGGAAGGATGGATGCTGCCCAGAAAGGTGTGACCTAAGCAGGCTATCATCAAGGTCCAAGGGTGTTTATGGGTGTGGTGTGGGTATGAGAATGTTTAGAGCCACTATTGATGGTAGTCACTAGGATGCATATAGTAAGGAGGTAAGCATTTGTGTAAATTGAAAATAAAGAGTCTTGCATTCACCTCAGCCATGGTGTGTTGGGTCTCAATAATCTCTGCAAATGGTACATCAAAACCAAGTCAGTGTGGGCCAGTTAATAGGGCACTAGACTGAGAGCCAGGAGAATACTACCTCAGTTGTCAGGTACTATCTCTGTTGCCTTCGGCAAATCAATTTACTTCTCTGACCCTCAATTCCCCATCTGTAAAAGGAGGATAATGATACCTTTCTTTTTATAAGTACTTTGGGATCTGTAGAAGAAAAGCACTGTACAAAAGCTAATGATTATTATTTCCCTGTACAACAAAAGTTCTTTACTTGGATCATTCAACTGGACTTCCCATTCATGTAGCTATTAAACAAAACGTGTTCAATATCATTTTTTAAAAAAGCAACTGTTTCATAAAATTTCCAAAGATGAAAATTATGTTATGGTATTTCAGATATCAGGGCAGGGATGTCTTCTTACTGGTGTAGACAGTGCTTAATGCATTGTGGGTGCTACTGGAATAGAAATAATAATTAGTAATTTATTCTGTGACATTAGGAAAAATTCTGTATTTTTCTGTCACATCAGGGCAAGCTTTATAAAATTGCACACATCCTAAAAATCTCCCACTGAGAATCAGCAGAGTTGATAGGTGTGTTTGAAAATCTGGATCTAAACTTTCAGACACTGTTTTGGACTCTTCTAAGGAAAAACTGAAGTGTGTGTGTGTGTGTGTGTGTGTGTGTGTGTGAGAGAGAGAGAGAGATAGCGAGAGAGATAGCATAACCCTGCCAGCACACTTACATTCTCACTTGCAATACCCTTGATTAATTTAATACTGAGTCTCTCGACACAGACAGACAATTGTGTCAAAGTGGATTGCAGATTTCTGGAATAAATGTGACCAGAGTGGATTGATTTACATAAAAATAATTTAAATCACTGATTTTAATCATGATTTAAATCAGCCAGCAGGAAACTTGATTTAAATCTTCAATTTTAATTGTGTTTTGAAATGTGTACTTTTTAGCTATTTTCCTAAAGGTTGATTCTTATTGGTTAGTAACCATTAAAACTTGTTGATTTGCAACTAAATATAGCCTTCACACTAAATTTGGTACTTCTTTTTGCTTACCAGGGAGGTATACTATATTTATTTAAACACACATGTAGTTTAATTTGCATTCATAGTCTTAATTTTAACATTTTTTTACTATGTTAGAAAATACTGAATGATGCACTTCTTATTTACTAGATGATTAATTTTTTACTTGTAATTTGTGTGAAACTCTATTTGGACAGAAATCCACAGTCAATTAAAATGCATAAAACCAGTGTTTTAATTGTTTTAAATGATTATTAAATATAACTACCTTAAATGTGCTGGATGCATAAGAGAAAAAAAGTTTCCAAAACATCTTTTGCATTTAAAACTAACTGATTTATTAAACAAAGGAAATGTTATCTATGGTTTCTGGTCACCATGTCCTTCACGATTTTACAATTAGTAGATCTGGTCCTCTCATACCTAATTCACAGATTGGAAGAGTAATACCAGGCTTTCCTTTTTTTTCAACTCCCAACTGTTTTTTCAACTTTGAATGAACTATCCATTAAACAGAACTAGTTGAATAAACTAAAATGAAGAAAAAATCTCCCTGCAACTGCTGAAGAGGCTACTGCTCAAAAGCTGGTTTAGCATGTCAGTTCCAGATGCTTAGCAAGTGACTTCCTCCAGTTCAGTGGTCTGATTTTTTTTTAAAACTTGGCAGCAAACATGTACCACTTAATATATTTGCATTTAATTTAAGTGATTTTAATAACTAATAAATATACACCTTAACATAACCTGTACATTTCAAATTTAATTTAAATTAAAAAAAGTTTTATATATATACACACATACATACACACATACTTAGAATAATCAATTTTCATCCACCCTGAATGTAGCACAGATTATTTCTGAGTATTTTTGGGCATTTACCAATATTCTGAGAAGGAATGGCGAGTTAGTAGTGTGGTATAAATTTGATGGGAGAAGATACCATTATTGTCCTTAATACATTGATGTGGGTTTTTTAAAATAATGTAATAGGAGACTAACATTCCTTGAATATTTTTGTTGTACAGGTGACACTGATAAGCTCTGATTGTGCTGTCCAATAACCCCAATTAACAGCCAGAAGATCCAAATTACTATTATATCTACCCCCCACTGTGTAGCCTTCACCAGTAAATGCCCTCAAAGCATGAAAAAATCCTGTGTCCTAAACACAAAGTGAATTTAAATAAATATACCATAAAGCAAATGAATGCTAACCAAGATATTGAGCAATCTCTTATTTCTCTGAGCTAATAATATGCATCATCACTAAAGCCCTATACAAGCTAATACAGTGTGTGTACGTATCTGTGTACACACACACACACACACACACACACACACACACACACACTAGCACATACACCAAATGTGTACAAAATTCTTCCTTTCAAGCCATATAGCACATACCTGGTTAAATATCACTCTTAAAAATTTCCTGAATCTTATATCTTAAACACTGCATGTACTCTATTTATGCCAGCTTAAATACATGTTCACTCAAGAGACACAAGTTGCCTAAAGCCAACAAATTTGAAAGGAGGCTGAAGCTGACATTTTGTCCTTAACTCATACCGTGGCATCTCCCACAAACTATAAGCGTGCAATGTCTTCAGATTCAGGAAAACTGATTAGTTAGTGGGTAGAGCCTGGGACAGAAAGCCAGTTCTGCTGGGTTCCATTCCTGATTCTGCCATTGAATGGCTGTGTGATCTTGGAAAAGTCACAATCTCTATGTGCTTCATCTTGTTCATCTGTAAAATAAAGACTTACCTCTCACACAGCAGCTGGAGCCCAGGGCCCTTTAAATAGCCTCCCAAGTCCCTCTGCTTGAGCCCCAGGGTAGCAGCAACAGGGCTTCATTGGCAATTTAAAAGTAGAAGTGGCCAGAGCCCTGGGCCCTTTAAATCACCCCTGAGCAGCTCCAGGGGTGATTAAAGGCCCTGGGGATCCCAGCCGAGCCAGAGCCCCAGGGCCTTTAAATCTTGATTTAAAGGTCCCGCCTCTTCCAGTTGAGGCCACGCCCCTGCTCAGGACTCTGTCATACTGGTAAGTCCTTTAACTTACTTTCACCCCTGCACATACATAGTATGGTTAAAATGCTAAATGTACTTAATCTCCCCTGTAAACCAGTGGGCAGATACTCCAGCTAGGGAAGGTAAAATAAAACCTCAGATTAAGTTCAACCAAAGCCCTGGTCTCGGGGCTGGCTTAATTAACACAAAAGAGCTCCATTCCTGCTAAGATTTACATACATAGTTAACTTTATGTACTGTGCATAACCCCACTCACTTCAATGACCACATATTTGCAAAACCAGAGGATTCAAAGAAAGAGCAAAGCAACTCAGTACACTTGTTCGCAGCCAGCAGAGGCCTTGCTGACCTTCAGCAACCCCTTTCCTGGGAGTTGTCACAACCACAAGCCTTGTGTTTTTACAACATCACTCCAGATCAATGTGATAGGGAGGGAAGTTTGGATTCTCCTTGTAACCCCTTCTATGCTGGGGCTCAAGGAGTGCCTTAATCCTTGAATTGAAAGTACTGAGTAATGGCAGTGTATCTGTTCAATTGTTTTTAAAACATACAATGCAAGTTCTTTTGTTTGTTGCTCCCTATGATCATGGGGAAGTGTGCCTTTTAGTCTTCTCTTTTCCTACCCCTTCTCCTTCTGTTGTCATTATTGGATACTTGGAAGCACTGGTGAATCATTCACAATAATTAATGATAGCTGGTATGGTGCAGTTTTGAAATGGCGGCTATGACATTGTAGTAATCTAAGTTATACGGACAAATGTAGCATGGCTAGAAGGACATTTCTGTGGGTTTTCCAGTTGTTGCCAGTGATGTGCTTCAGTCATTGTGGTGAACTCTGTGAATTGGGAAATAGGTTATTACAGAGGTTTTAGCCAGAATGTGCCTGGCCCTTGGGCAGGTGTGACTGGAGAAGGGTGCAAGGAACCTTCCCTATCTTTTTGTACCTTCTGTGCAAGGGCCAGAGACAGTATCAAGCTCTGCATTTGGTGAAGTGGAATGTTGGCCAATAACTTTATGTCTTGGACAACTTTGCTTTATAAAGGCAAGTTTACATCACCTTCCTGGTCAGTTACCATTTTTTCTCCATTTCCACAACACATGACAAAATATCCCTTTAATATTTGCCTTAGATCTTGAAGAACAGTTGAATTGCCCTTCTTGTTCTTGGCTGAAGCCATCATTAGCAGAGGGTTGCTTTTTCCTGCTAAAGGAAGGAGTTTCCCAAATAGATCAAGGTAGAAGGTTTATCCAAGATCAAGTGTAAGTTTGATATCATAGATTTATGTTGCCCAATGCAAAACAAAGGTTTAGAAGGATTTGTGAAGCTAGAGCTGCTTAGGACTTTTAAGGAACACTTTCAAGTTTCCCATTAAATCACTATAGGCAAAGCAGAATTATTTAAAAAGGATCATTTATTAAACATTTTTTCTTTACAAAGTACAATCAGTGTTTTGGTAAATTTGATTTTTGGTGTTCGCCTGTATTTACACACAAGTCTGTAACAGAAAATGTGTCTTGAATTTACACTTGGGACATAGTATTAGAGTTATCATCATAATTTTGATTTCTACCAACATAAGCAGCCAACTCAACTTATCCACTGGTTTTAAAATCAGAAGATGAAAAAACAATACTTCTGCTGAGTGCTTCCCAAGGTACTCAACTAGGATGTAGAAGTAATGTGTACATTTTTAGGGGTAGGGATGGTGGAAATAAATTCCTAACACGAGTGGAACGTGATATTATTTCTGGCAGGTCACTGGACTATCCTTATGATCCTAAAAATCATTCTGGCAGTTATAAGATAAGAAGAATTGAGGAGCAAGGTAAGTTTAATAATACCCTATTAGCAGCAGTTGAAAGTAAATGCAACATAAGGTTTGTTTTGTCTGTGGTAGAAGGACGTGCCCTATCAGACACTACAGTATTGTTCTTTACTTGAACACAATTGTCTACATGTATTGTCTGTTTTGGGAACAACAAAACAAAAATAAAGAGACAAGAAGCCGTTTATCATCATGAGTGATTATTGCCATCAGCTAATATTAATGCATTACTAAGTGAAGACAGGAAAATGCTGTAAGATAAATATTTACAGAGTTAAAATACATTTCTCATCCACTTGACAGTGATTTTGTGGCACTGTGGTTTTTTTCAGAATATAACCTCTGTTGAAAGCAATGTAATTTTCAGTGCAAGCTAAAGCAAAAATACCTGCCCACTGTCCATAAACATGACAAACAAAGCTGGAATGTTCAAAGCAAGTTCATCTTCCGCTTCCCACTCTTGAGGCACCTCTAAGACATGGCACTTACTGTAAACCATCTAAAAATCAAGAAAAGCAGACACAATAAGCTTGAATTTTTAATAACCATTCAAAAAAAAATCACTGCCAGAGTCACTTGCATACGTAAACGATGCCTGTGGAAGGCATGCCGTCATAGCATTTCTTTCCTGAGAACGGAGCTGGGATCCTCTTTGTGTATCATAAGTGTGCGTGCTCAGAGCTGTGATCACTATCATGGCTGTCATCGTTTGCTAGTGAGTCCCCCGTGTGCTGGAGGCCAGCTGCACCAATTCCAGAAAGCTCTGAGGGAAGCAGTGTGCCCTTTTTCACATTCACCAGTTCCTTTTCCCGGGCTGCTGCCCCTTGCTGGCCCCCTTTTACCCGCTTCCATTTCATTCGTCTGTTCTGGAACCAAACTTTTACCTTAAAAATAAGAACAAAGACATGGTCACTGAGGGCTAATGATGTTATCTGTAACACTAATAAATAATAGCATCACGTGTTATTTGTGTAGCACCCAACAGGATGCTAGTTTCTTTACAGAACAAATACAAAGGCAACTTGCCTTCGCCAATGACCTGACAGTCTAATTTTAGACTTGAAGTAATACCTGAGGGGAAGGAACAGGGCAGCGGTTTTAATGGGGTTGCCAGGGCTTGCTTAGACTTGCTGTGGCTCGGACTGAAGCCCAAGCCCCGTCGCCTAGCCGAAGCCTGAGGGATTCAGCCCTGAGCAGCAGGGCGCAGGTTAGCGGCCCCTGCCTGGGGCTGAAGCCCTTGGGCTTCAGCTTTGACCCCTTCCCCACGTAGGGCAGTGGGGCTCGGGCTTTGGCTTTGGCTCCAGCTTCCCCCCACCCAGGGCAGTGAATCAGGAGGACTCAGGCTTCAGTCCCCCCTCTTGGAGTCATGCAGTAATTTTTGTTGTCAGAAGGAGGTTGCGGTGCAATGAAGTTTGAGAACCCCTGGAATAAGATGATGAAATAGTTAATAAGTTAATACGGTTATAAGAAATACTTAGCACTACTAAAATGCCTTCCAGTGGAGGATTTCAAAGATCCTTAGAAACATTTATAAATTAACACTCTTGTGAAACAAGGATTATCCCCATTTTGCAGATAAGGAAACTCAGGCATTTGGTCAGGGCAGTGACATGCACACATTAATAGAGAGCTCAGAAAATAACCATTTTCTTCTATCTAATTTACAGTCTTGTGCCTTAACACTGAACCATACTTCTCCTTCCTATTTTTTTTGTCTTTTTCTAAGTATTTTTTCCGAATATGCTAAGTACTTGGAAAATGTACAATGAAACAAGAAATTTTCATTCAAAAACAAGAATGGAAGAATAAGAATAAGAAACAACTGTACATTTTTTTTACAGGTCAATTCCAATTTAAATGCCCCATTCAACACTTTTCCTGATATATGCAAGGCCATGTTAGAAATTTTTTTATAGTAAATATTTATAATGACTTCTCTTTTTGGCTCAAATATGTATTACTATAATTCCTGTTGTTGCTCTCCTTTTTGGTATGAGACAATTCTTGTCTCCTGCAAATTTGGTGTGCTACTAAGCACTGCAAACTGCAGGCAAGCTACTTTTCCAATTGCCCAAATACTAAAAGAGGCATTGGAACTCTTATACATATACCAGATCCTCGGCTGATTCTAAATCAGCCTACGCCATTGACATTGAAAGTAAATTTATTTTGTGAAAATGAAAGAAGAGAAAAAATAATTATTTTAACGCCCTCAGAGTTACTGCTGTAATGGAGTGTCCCAAATGTATCTTTGTGTCTCTTTTAACATGAAAGTTCTACAGAAAATTCTACAGCATGAGGTAACTTCTCACTTGGAAAGGAACTGACAGCTTGGAATGCTGAAGTGTCCTCTGCAGTGGTAAGTTGAATATATTTTAGAGCTTTAAAAGAAATGCCAAGGAGTTGTCACAGCAGGACTCATTGTACAATATCAGTAATAGAGTCACAAATGGATGTTTTGAGGAATTTATGTTGTATATCCAGGAAATCTTACAGGCTTTAGCCTTTAACATTATTTTGAATGATACATTAGAATTTTACAGCAACAGAATTGATGTTTAAAGTCACTTTTTTGTATTTATTTACTGTACTCATAGTGTTGCTGTTAAAACTAATCGGAGCTCTTAAAGCCAATCATTTGGGAATAAAGCAAAATGATTCTAGGTTGGTTAACAGCCTCAAATCTATGCACATCCTTTCCTTTAGACTACTCATCAAAGCCAAAAGAATCTGGCTAGTAAAATCAAATGAGCGTAAAGGGAAGGTATTTATGACTGGCTGCTGTGATGTTGGGAATTATCATACTTAGGCCATATATCAGAGACTTCCATGAAAGCAGTGTCTTCATAAAAACACTATTTGTACTGTACTTACAGCTCTTTATGGGAAGTTACAGATGTCATTTTTTTACAGTGAAGTTCTCCTTTTAAAAGACACTACAGCACTGGTGCCAAACACTGTAATAAACCTGTAGTGTTTGTAGCTATGGAGCTGATCCAAAGCTCATTGAAGTCAATGGGAATCTTCCCACTGAGATATAAAAAACATGCTCTCAGCAGCGGCAGCTCCAAGCACCAGTGCTCCAAGCGCATGCCTGGGGTGGCAAGCTGCAGGAGGCGCCCTGCCAGTCCCTGCGAGGGCAGCAGTCAGGCAGCCTTTGGCGGCTTGCCTGTGGGAGGTCTGCCGGTCCTGCGGATTCGGTGGCAGTTCGGTGGCGAGTACGCCAAAGCCGCGGGACCGGGGACCTCCTGCAGGCAAGCCGCCGAAGGCTACCTGACTGCTGTGCTTGGGGCAGCAAAAAAGCCAGAGCTGCCCCTGGCTCTCAGGGTATTTTTGCAGTTCGGACAGATCAAGGAATATGCTATAGTGTCAAAAGTGCATCACAGTAGTCACTTGTCACCTTATTTTGCAGAAACCACTCTTTGCATAATATCTTATCTATCTGCTTTGGGCAAAATCATTTACTATCCTGCACAGTTCAGGTTGTATGTGCGTAAAAAATTGTTGCAAGTAGACCATTGCCCTTTTGAAAATCCTAGTGCTATTTGGGAGGCCCAAAGTCCTAGGGGGAAAATAATCAGTGAAACTGAGGATTCGACAAGACCCCCAGCTACTCTTGCAACACGCTGAGATCAGGAGCAGTCATTAAGAAGGAGGAAAATGTGTATGGACAGATTGTTCCTTTTCAATTGTTCCCCATTGAATGTGTGGAGCATATTGCCACTAACTTTCCACCACCCATGATGTTCCTCTGCATGTAGCAGTTTTAGTACTATACATGGAACCAGGATTTGGTTCTTAAGACCAATGAAGACATTGTAAACACAGCTAGTGATAAAGAGCAGGTAAAGGAATACTTAGAATGACTTGATCCATACCAGATCATATGCACTTACAAAATTAACCAAATTCTGGAGTCACTGACAATTTTTTTTAAATGAAGAGTGATTGAAAACTTGGAAAGAACCAGAAGACTGAAGAAAAGCAAGTGAAGAACTAAACCTATCTTCAGAAAAGAAATGAGAGTGATCCTGACAATCGCCACTCCACAAGTCTAACTTCCATTGCTAACATCTCAGGACATATATTAAGAGGAAAGAACACTTAGCATTATCAACTTAGAAGAAAACATACAAGAGAGATTTTGTATAATAAAATCAGTCTGTGAAAATTAATTCTAATAGATTCAGATATTAATACAGTCATGTGAACTTAAAATGAGCAGAAGCAGAATAAAATAAATTAAAGTACTAATAAACAGCAATATATCAAGCTGGGAGCAGGTGTCTAATCGGGTATCACAAAGTGTTAGTTCCTGTCTTCTTTAATAGTCTCAATCATGTTCTTGCAGAGCAAGAGAATGCCACATTAACAAGAATCAAAGATGAATGGGAGGTGTTGGGAAAACTACTAAAAACAGAAAAATTCAAACAGCTTTAGAAGTTGGAGATAAGTGCAGGATATAAATAAATGAAACTGAACTTGGAAAAACTCAAGCTAAAACTTCTGGGGAAAAACACTTCACAACACAGAAACATGGGAAGAAGTAATGCTGAAAGAGACCTGGGAGTGATAGTGGACAGCAAGTTAGAGATGAGGTTGTCATAAGATGTAGCAGTTAAGGAAAAAAAAACACAGATAGGCAACTATGTTACTAAGTAGAGAAATTATAGCTCTGTTCTGTCAGACTTTGGGATAATGCATTCATACTGGGGCACTTTGTTTCCAGAAAAACAGAGAAATTTGAAGCTGTTTACAGACGTTCACCAATCAGTGATAAGGAGTGTGGAGAGACTGATTTATGAAAACAGATTAAAAAAGAGCCAAATAGCTATGCTTGGCTAAACAATGACTTGGAGTAGGCAGAGAGGGGAAAACATACATATAAAATTCTACAAATATCTGAAGCCTATTCACAGCAAGATATGAGAAGAATTATTTAAGAGAGTCTGAGGAAGCATAACTAGGAATAAGGTGATGAAATTAAGAAACTCTAAATAGTTGTGACATCTAAGCTAAGTGGTGGAAAGCCCTGTCTTGTGGGAAACAAAAACTTGACTGGACAAACCGTTAGTAAATGTATGTAGGGAGCTATCCTGCAACTTATTCATAAATGATCTGGAGAAAGGGGTAAAACAGTGAGGTGGCAAAGTTTGCAGATGATACTAAACTGCTCAAGATAAGTAAGACCAAAGCAGACTGTGAAGAACTTCAAAAAGATCTCACAAAACTAAGTGATTGGGCAACAAAATGGCAAATGAAATTTAATGTGGATAAATGTAAAAAGATCTTTGGAGTCATCCTGGATAGTTCTCTTGAAGATGTCCACGCAGTGTGCAGAGGTGGTCAAAAAAGCAAACAGGATTTTAGGAATCATTAAAAGGGGATTAGAGAATAAGATTGAGAACTATATTATTGCCCTTATATAAAATCCATGGTAGGCCCACATCTCAAATATTGTGTACAGAGTAGTACGTCCTCCTCATCTCAAAAAAGATATATTGGCACTAGAAAAGGTTCAGAAAAGGCAACCAAAATGATTAGGAGTGTTCGAGAGGGTCCCATATAAGGAGAGATTAAAGAGGCTAGGACTCTTCAGCTTGGAAAAGAGGAGATGAAGGGGGGATATGATAGAGGTATATAAAATCATGAGTGATAATAGAGAAAGTGGATAAGGAAAAGTATTTACTTATTCCTCATAATACAGAACTAGAGGTCACCAATGAAATTAATAGGCAGCAGGTTTTAAAACAATACAAGGAAGTTCTATCTTCATGCAGTGCACAGTTCCAACTTGTTGGAACTCCTTGTCTGAGGAGGTTGTGAAGGCGAGGACTATAACAGCGTTTTAAAGGGAATGGAATAAATACTATGGTGGTGAAGTCCATAAATGGCTTATTAGCCAGGATGGTAAAGACATGGTGTCCCTAGTCCTGTGTTGTCAGAGGAATGGGAGATGGATGGCAGTGAGAAGATCACTGTGATCATTGCTCCGTTATGGTCACTCCCTCTGGGCACCTGCATTGTGCTACTTCAGTAGACCAGTATAGGGGCTAGATGGACTTGTGGTCTGACGCCGGTGACGGCCGTTCTACGTTAGAATTTGGTATATCGAAACGTGAAGGGCTTAAACAATGGAAACGGCAAATACCTTCAAACATATATTAGGACCAAATTTGGAAAGTTTGTGTTTAAGTTGAGGTGTAACATTGGTAAAGTGGGCCTTAAAGACTAAGGAAAAAATATCCTGAGGGAGTCTATCATGTGGTGTAAGCATTACATATTACAGAAGGACTTGGAAGGCAAAAGTGCAATATATAACCAATTGAGGCTGCCCTCTTTAATCTGCACCTTAAGGGCAACGAATTTCAGATGTTGATTATATAAAGTCATGTAACATATGCCCCTACCACCGTCCATTCAGTTAATTCCCTTAGGCCTGGTCTACGACCGGAGGGAGGGGAGGAGAATCGATCAACGATATGGAACCTTTCAGCTACGAGAAATACGCATAGTTGAAGTCGACGTATCTTAGATCGAACTATATCTCACGTCCTCACACAGCGTGGGTATCGAACGCGCGGCTACCCCCATCAAACTCCACTTCTCGCCTCTCGCCTGGTGGAGTTCTGGAAGTCGATGGAGAGCGTCCACGGTATCCGATTTATTAGTCTAGATGAGAATAGATCGATCGTTACCATACAAGGATCCGGTGGTAGTTGTGGATCAACCTACTTCTAGACACTATGTAATAATCCTGTTCCAAGCTAGGAAGAAGAGTACAGAGAAGCTGAATTAACACCCAACACTGGGATAGAAAGTGGACAGTTAAAGCAATTTGAAGCAATATAATTACACCTTCTGTCCTCTCAGATTACGTCACTGAGTGAGATCTGGTCCCTAATTCTAGATCTGGGACTTGATTGAACTTCCATGGGATGAGCACTATAGGCCCAATAATAGTTGAACACTCTAGCAAGTGACAGCAAAAAGTCTATTCAACCAGCTTAAAGTATATCCTACGTAAAGACCATCAAAATGCAGTTATAAGTGGTGTGGTCCTTCCTTTACACAGGGGTCGATTTTAATTATCCCCAGGTGCTCCTGTGAGTGAATATTACTTACTTCCTTCCATTTTGACAGGCCAAGCGTTTAACATTCCTGGTGGGCCAAATCTTCTACTATTTAAGGCAGTCAGCTTTAAAAAAAAACAAACAGATTGTAACTATTTAAAACTGCATATAGACTGTGTTAATGTTTCATTACTTCGATGATTAATAAATAGTCTGCATCTCTGAGGCAAATTTAACCTTATTAAATGATAAACCAGATAACTTCAAATGTAGATAATATTTATTTTTATTTTGGTAAAATCTAATAATAATAATTAATAGATTTATAATGATATAAATATTATTAACTAAACAAACGTATATATGAGCGATACTAGAAACTAAAAAAAACTTGCAATTCAATTTTGATTTCTCATAATTCGTTAACTAACACAAGTAGCCATTAGATATCTCACTGCTTTGACAAAATGAGAGACATACTTTATAACTTGACGATTCATTCAGAGCACAAAATACAGTTATTACTTGTATTAGAATCTACTTAGGCCTGATCCAAAGCCCAGTAAGGGCAATTGAGAGTCTTTCCACTGACCTTCACTGGAGAACTCATAGAAAAAATCAGGGTTGAAAGGACCTCAAGAAGGTCATACAGTCCAACCCCCTGCTCAAAGCTAGGGATGGATCATCCGCAGACTAAAACTCCAGCCAAGCCGAGGCTTCTGTCTAGCCTGACCTTAAAAACACTCTAAGAAAGGAGATATCCACACCACCATCCTCTCAGGTTGAAACTCAGCATTCCCATGCTTACTAACCACCTTTCCTCTAGTGAAAACAACGCTTTTTTCGCTATAATTCCAAACGTAAACCTTCCTCCCAACTTGCAGACTTTGAGACCGAATTATACTCTTGTTCTGTTCATCTGCCACCACTTGAGAAAAGTCAGATCCATCCTCCTCTTTGGAATATCCTTATCAGGTAGTACTGGAAAGAGTCGTCAAATCCGCGCCCTCTCTAACTATTCATCTTCTGCAGAACTAACAAATCCAGTATCCCTCAGCCTCTCCTACCACTTAAGGTCCATGGCTCCAGCCTCCCTATTTCATTTTTTTCGTTGCCTTGTTACATCATGCTAGTTGCGACCTTTCAATATTTTCCAGCATCCATGTCTTGTAGTGAGTTGGGACCTCTCAACATACTGGACCCACAGTACTACCAGAAAGAGACCTCACCAATGTCGAATTGGAGAAGGAACGATATAATGTCCTCTGATCCCACCACATGTCCTTTTTCTGCAGAAACTGCTGGCTAGCACACTTCGGGTACCTAATCTGTACAAGTGACAAGTGGGATGCTTGCTGTCCTAGGATGCAGGACGTGCACTTGATCACTAGTCTTAAGGAACCTCAATCAGGTTTCCTTATTTGGCACCAGTCACCTGTAATTTGTCTAGTCCGCGTCTGTATTCCTATTCCTTACCATACCTCCAGCGTACTAAAACCGACTGCCTCCCAGTTAGTGTATCATCTGAACTGCGTGAGAGGTCCAGTTAGTCCACACATCCCATCTTCTTAAGATCATTAATGAATATTTAATAAAACTGGCCCATGACTGACCCCATGAGGGGCAGCTGCTCTTGATACCAAACCGGCTCTAACTGGAGCCACCATGGTACCGAACCATTGAGATCACTACACGTTTGTATGGAGACCACTAACCCTCTAGCCATAGTTCTCCAATGATCTCACCTTATACCATAGTCCATTTATCCAGCCCGGGACTAACGTTCACTTTGACGGTCAAGAACAAGTGGAGACACCATATGGGTACTTACGCCATCAAAAAAGCTTTCTCACAGGTATATAGTGAGATCACATCCTCACTGCTTCCCTCATCTACAAGGCCAGGATATCTTTTTCGAGGCTAGAACGTTCAATTTAGTAGCTCAAGTCATGACTTGCCCTTGGTACAACATATCCGGATAGCTTGACTTGTTAATCTTCTTGTACTCTACTTTCTCTTTTCACCTCTCAAGTTGCCATCAAAATTGAAGTTCTCTTGTGAAGGCTTTTGTCTCACACATGATTATTAAATCTTCATTAGGACTCAGAGTCGAGGCTGACCTGGCGCTATAGCTTCAGTCCCAGGAATCCCTCATCATCCCATATAGTAATAAAGAGTAGGCACTCTCACATTAGCCTTTCCTCTCATGATATTCAGGTCTCAGGACCTCCCCGCAGTCTATGCTATTCGGAGCTTTTTACATATGAATCAATGGCTATTTTACGGCTCTGCAATCTCATCCTGCCAGCCTCTTTATGACACTTCGGATAACAGACGACATTCCGGTCGCTACTGCGCTCATGTACTTTGTGTGGGGCATTAAAGCGAGCTTACTAAATAGTTTCTTCAACAAAGGTTATAGATTACAGTGCCTTTAAATGCTTCATTCTTATGCGTGCTAATAATAAATAATTAGAGAGGTCTTTTCACATGCTATTTCCTCTAGAGATCAAATTCAGAGTATATGCCATGAAAATCTGAACTCTCCTTGAATTTTGTGATACATAATGGGAGGGAATAGGTTACTTGATACATGATCTCTAACTACAATTTAAGATACTAATAGGTTCACCGGAAAATGTGAAAGAATTTAGAAGGTGTCAATTATCATGTGTATGATGCGTGAGAAGCTCAATGCTTTCTTTGCAAACAACAGGCACTCTTTGAAAGTGCCTTAGTGGCTACATGCACATGAAAATGTCATACATTAGGTATAGGACTGAAAGGAGAGCGAGGGGATGCGGAGCAAGTCACGAGGCAGAGCCTGAGTAAACCTTTGGCGGGGGTAAGGCGGAGCGATATGAGTATGAACTAGCCCACGTAATTAAAAAGTTACAGCATCCCTCAGACTAGTAATGTTCCTGTAAATAGCCAGCCAATAGTTACGGTTCATTGTGTCTTACTCAAATTAATTAATTAATACCAATGGAAATTACTATTGTGAGGTCCTTGAATCCGATAGGATATAGTTGCTCAGTATTCACCTGTGAGGTGGCCCTCAACATTGGCCACTTAGATGGATTAGGATGTTCTGGAATAGCGTATTCTCTGATACGATATGCGTAGTGAGGTGTACTTATAAACGGCCAGAATCACGTCCATTAAAAATATGAACAATGATATTTCTGAGAGGTGTACGATTTCCTCTCTAAGCTTTCTCACTAAAATAGACATAAAGCTTAGGCAACGAAACAATATAATATATTTCACACACACATACGTTATTAGTAAATTAGTAGTAGTAGACATACAGAGTTCATGTGTCTGTGTGTGGTGGTGTTGTAGTGAGTGAATGGAGAAATGAATTCTGAGATAAGCACGCAGCCATTACAGCATTAAGTGAACTATTTCTAAATCAGCAGTTATGGGCCAGTATATTTTTAGACCACATCTGCTGCATATGGGCCATGAAAGCTTTTCTCTATTAGTGGGCCGACAAGATTTGTTTAGCATTGGTAGGTGGCGGTCAGACTGATATAAGCTGTTATGCTTAAATAGGTTGAGACCATATGACCTTGGTGTGTTGAGCATCTCTGGGAAGCGACACCAAAGATGAAAATCGTTTTTGCTGATGGCTGATTATTTTAGAGAATACTCTACAAGTATCGACTAGCAGGCAAGATGCATTATGAAGGCTGGAAATCGATTTATTCGTTTAGTGGTGTAACGGCCACTATTTGTTAATTAGCAAATTACTAGTATTCAACCTAAGGGCCAGAAGGTTTACACTACTAACAAAGGGCCAAATTCTCTGCGTTCTTCCACCCCATCACAACTTCAATAGGATCAGGCGTGATGTGAAAATTGGCCATGCTTTTAAGGTCCCAGTTCAGCAAAAAGCAGATAATTTCACTATATGTTACTTTAGCAGGATATCCCTAAGTCTATTAACATCAGTAGGTCTTAAGCAGCATGCTTAAATGCTTTGACTTATCAGGATGGATGGCTGAACGAGGACTGAGCATTCTGCGTTGACACAGAAAAGTCCTAACTGATGTCTTTCCTTAAAAAAAACTTGGCAGAGGAAAATAATATTTAATCCTTAGTGTCTGATAGATATGCTTGTGACTCGCCTGGTGATTATAACTGATATAATGACTGCCTATCCTGTACCTCAGCCCATAGTCCATAGTTCTCAGCACATAGTAACCTTTTTTCTTTAAAAAAAATGCTAGCTTCTACTAGGGATCCCCAACCCTGCTAAGATGCACAATAATTAGGATTTTAAAGTTTGGAATTTTTATGTGTAGAACTATGTCTGAATCTGGGGATGTTTGAGGATAGGGACGCGGGAGAGAAGTGGAGTACTGATAGTGTAGCTTATTAGAGATAATATAATTCGTTAGTTATGTCCCTCCAGAGGATATTTGTCACACTAGTTAAAAGAGAATCAGGTAGCTAAGGCTTTTAACTCTGGGCAGAAAATCATTGGTTCCACTCTCTACCCTCAAAGATATTACGTCTTTGATACACAGCTATACTGAAGATCATAGGTGTAGCGAAGGCTCTTTAACTCGAGGTTGCAGTAGACACATATAAGAAAAACAAGTCAACAATGAAGTGATATATCATTTTCTTTATAGTGAGAAAAAATCACAGGATGTTTCCTTGAGTAAATAATAATATCAACATTTGGGGTTATAGATGAGGACAAGTACTATACACGCACACAAAGATATAAATCTTATATTACGTATCATTTAAACGTAAACAAATAACATACAGTTGGACGTAAATTAGGAGCATGACAGTACCATTGAATAATGAGGAGTTTGTTGCTCAAAGATTTTACTGTAGCATTTTGTTGTTTGAAGATGGACCTCGCATAACTTTGTGAATGGACTTGTAGACATCATTAGGAATATTCTCAAATGACACCTACGCCAAATACATACTAATAAAGACCACAGTTATGCTGTACTAGGGTAACGTTCATGCATCAATCATTTCTTGTACAAACATATGTCATAAACACAGATAGTTAAAGGGTTAATGCCTCTTTTAACCTGTAAATGGGTTAAGAAGTTCACCTAGCCTAGCTAGACACCTGACCAGAGGACCAATGGTGGAACATAGATGTGTTTTCAAAAGGAAGAAGGGAAGTTTTCCTTTTTTTAGAGTCTCGGTTTCAGCCGGTAAGTGAAAAGATCGGAAAGGAACCAGCCCTCTTATCAGAGTAGTAAGTTTAGAAAAGGGATTAATAGATTTATGTTTATTTTTCTTTGTATTGTCTGGTATCAATTAGAGGGAAATTATCAAAATTGGGTATTTGGGTATTTTTTTTGTGTAAGCTAAGTTTTTTTGCCACAGGGGAAACATTCTCTGTGTTTGGAATCTGTTGTCTGTAAGAAGTAGCTGGTATTCTAATCTCTCCCAGAGGGTTTCTTTTACCTTTCTTTTCCTTTAATTAAAAGGCCTTTCTTAAACACCTGAATTGATTTTTCCTTTTTTTTAGATCCAAGGGGGTTGGCTCTGGATAACCAGGAGTTGGGGGAGAAAGGAGGGGGGATGGATAATTTCTCCTTGTTTTAAGTCCAAGGGGTTTGGATAGCTGTGTTCCCAGGGAATATGGTGAAGTCCCTCAAGACTACCCAGGGAAAAAGGTAGTACTTGGGGGTGGTGGCAGTGAATACCCAGATCTAAGTTAGTAATTAAGCTTAGAATGCCATGCAGGCCCCACATCTGTACCCTAAAAGTTCAGAGTGGAAGGAACCTTGATAAGCCATACAACACAAATGCACATCTCTC
>NC_133770.1:58971592-58973637 GCF_003597395.2 Chelonoidis abingdonii
GGTAATGCCACATGAAAAAATAACCCTCAACGTAACATTTATCATATATTAATGGGAGCTAAATATTAGTAACAATGTAAGTCAAGAAAAGAAAGATCTGGAGTCATCGTGGATAGTCTACATTCGCCAAGAGCAGTCCATTCATGTGTTGCAGAAAGGGAACTGGATAAATACATGGTGGTGAAGTCCATAAATGGCTATTAGCCAGGATGGGTAAAGAATGGTGTCCCTAGTCTCTGTTTGTCAGAGGATGGAGATGGATGGCAGGAGAGAGATCACTTGATCATTGCCTGTTAGGTTCACTCCCTCTGGGGCACCTGGCATTGGCTACTGTCAGTAGACAGTATACGGGGCTAGATGGACCTTTGGTCTGACTCGGTACGGCCGTTCTTACGTTAGAATTTTATTCTGAAAGTGAAGGGCAAACAATGGAAAGGCAAATACCTTCAAACATATTAGGACCAAATTTGGAAGTTGTGTTTAAGTTGAGGTGTAAATTGGTAAGTGGCTTAAAGACTAAGGAAATAAATATTCCTGAGGGAGTCTACATGGGTGTAACATACATATACAGAGGACTGGAAGAAAGTGCAAATTAAACCAATTGAGGCTGCCCTCTTTATCTGCCTAAGGGCAAAATTCAGAGTTGATATATAAAGTCATGTAAATTGCCCCTACCCGTCCATTCAGTTAATTTCCCTTAGGCCTGGTCTACACTGGGAGGGGGGAGGGGAGAATCGATCTAAGATATGGAACTTCAGCTACGAGAATAGCATAGCTGAAGTCGACGTATCTTAGATCGACTTATCTCACGTCCTCACAGCGTGGGATCGACGACCGCGGCTCCCCCATCAACTCCACTTCCGCCTCTCGCTCTGGTGGAGTTCTGGAGTCGATGGCAGAGCGTTCAGGGATCGATTTATTACGTCTAGATGAGATAGATCGATCGTTACCCACGGATCCGGTGGGTAGTGTGGACATACACTTAGACCTACTTTATATCTGTTCCAGCAGTGAAAAGAGACTAAGAAGCTGCAATTTAACACCAAGCACTGGAAGAAAGTGGAAGTTAAAGTACAATTGAAGCAATATAATTACACCTCTTCTTCAAGCTTCTCAACTGAGTGAGATCTGGCCCAATTCTGATCTGGACTGTTGACTTCCATGGGAGAGCACTAGGCCCAATAACTAGTGAACACTAGCAAGTGGGACAGCAAAAGTCTATTCACCACTTATTATCCTACGTAAGCCCTCAAAATGCAGTTTAAGTGGTGCTGGTCTCCTTTACAGGGGTGAATTTAATCCCCAGTGCTCCTGTGAGATGAATATGTATTACTTCCTCCATTTTACAGGCCAAGTTTAACATCTGGTGCCAAATCTCTACTATTTAAGGCAGTCAGCTTTAAAAAAAAACAACAGATTTGTAACTATTTAAAACTGCAATAACTGTGTTAATGTTTCATTACTGATGATAATAAATAATCTGCATCTCTGAGGCAAATTTACCTTATTAAATGATTAACCCAGATAACTTCAAATGTAGAAATATTTTTCTTATTTGGTAAAAAATAATAATATATATATATATATATATATACTAAAACAAAGTATATTGAGATACTGAACTAAAAAAAATTGCAATTCATTTTGATTTTCTCAATCTGTTTACTACACAAAGTGCCATTGATCTCACTTGCTTTGCAAAATGAGAGAACACTTTATAACTGAAGACATTCAGACACAGAAAATACATATACTATTGAAAGGCCTTTAGGACCTGATCCAAAGCCCAGTAAGGGCAATGAAAGTCTTTCCACTGACTTCATAGAATCATAGAAAATCAGGGTTGAAAGGGACCTCAGGAGGTCATCTAGTCCAACCCCCTGCTCAAAGCAGGATCAATCCGCAACTAAATCAGCCCAGCCAGGGCTTTGTCAAGCCTGACCTTAAAAACCTCTAAGAAAGGAGATTCCACCACCTCCCTAGGTAACCCATTCCAGTGCTTCACCACCTTCCTAGTGAAAAAGTTTTTCCTAATATCCAACCTA
>NC_133770.1:58973662-59178674 GCF_003597395.2 Chelonoidis abingdonii
GAGAGATGTGCTATTTGTGTTGTAGTTATTAACAAAAAGGTTTCCTTTCCCCACTCTGAACTTTAGGTAAGATGTGGGGACCTGGGCATGACCTACTTAAAGCTTAATTTACTAATTAGATTGGTATCACTGCCACCACCCCCAATGTACTACCTTTTTCCCTGGTAGTCTTGAGGGACTTCAACACATAATTCTCCCTAGGTGAGCCAGATCCAAACCCCTTGGATCTTAAACAAGGAGACATTAACCCATCCCCCCTCCTCTCCCAACCAACATCCATGGTGGATCCAGAGCCAACCCCCTTGGATCTAAAACAAAGGAAAAAATCAATCAGTGTAAAAAAAAAGGCTTTAATTAAAGAAAAGAAAGGTAAAAGAAAACCCTCTGGGAGAGATTTAGAATACCAGCTACTCTTACACAACAGATTCCAAACAGCAGAGATGTTTCCCCTGGGCAAAAACTTCAGTTACACAAAACAAATAGCCAAATACTCATTTTAGATAATTCCCTTAATGATACCAAGACAAGTACAAAAGAAAAATAAACATAATCTATTTATCCTTTCTAAAACTTACTACTCCTGATAAGAGGCTGGATTCTTGAATCTTTTTCAACTCCGGCTGAAACCGAGAACTCTAAACAAAGGAGAAACTTCCCTCCTTCGTTTTTGAACATCTTGTTTTCCCCCATTGGTTCCTCTGGTCAGGTGTCAGCTAGGGCTGGTGAACTTCTTACCCTTTTACAGTAAAAGAGGCTTAACCACTTAACTACTGTTTATGACATATGGTGTAACAAGAAATGACATGATGCAGGGGCAATAATGGTTTTTTATTATATGTATTTGGGAGGGTGCATTATACCATGAGTCTCAAAGCCTTGCACAAGTTTATGCACGGTCATCTCAAACAAATGCAGTAAACCTTTAAGCTCCTTATCATGTAGTTTTGTATACATCACATATTTTGCAGAACCTGTTTTTAATGTTTATATATGTGATACTATTTACTAATGTCTCTTTGCACAAGTAAAGCCTTATGCTACCATGAAACTCTAAACTTGTGCAAGAACTTGGAGGGAAAGGAAAAACCTTAACTAATATAGTTTATAGACAGATTCAGAATATGCTTTTTACTAACACATAAAAATTCCCAACTATTAAATCCAATATTTGGCATCTAGCACGGTTGGGCATCCCAGTAAGAAGCAGGCATTTTTTTACAGAAAAAGTTACTAAGAAGCTGGAGACAATGGGTGGGCTGAAGTACAGGTAAGGCAGTCATACAGTTTAATTGCGGACAGGCAGAGTTCTACATTTCTATTTTTCAGAAACTAGATAAATATTATTTTTCTGCCAAGTTCATTTTTTAAAGGAAAGACCATCAAGTTAAGACTTTTCTGTTGTCACGCAGAATGCCTTCAATACCTCGTTCAGTCCATACCATCCTGATTACAAAGCATTTAAGCATGTGCTTAAGACCTGCTACTGATGTTAATAGACTATAGGCACTGCTAAAGTAAGCATATAGTGAAAATGCTTTGCATGAACTGAGGACCTAAAAGCATGCTAATTCACATCCACGTGATCCTATGAAGTTCGGTGTGGTGGAAGACAGGCAGAGAATTTGCCCTTGGGTAGTATAAAACTCTGGCCTAGTACAAGTTTTGCTATTAACAAATATGCCTACACCAACTAGAAACAATAAATCGATTCCAGCCCTCATATTGCCAATCCCTGCCTCCTGGATTACTGTAAGTATTCCTTAAAATAAATCATGACCATAGCAAAAACATTTCTCTTTGGTGTCTGCTCCCAATTAGGAGATGCTCAACCCACGGTCATATGGTCCCTCAAACCGATTTTAAGCAACAGCCTTAATCATCAGTCTGGGAGACATAAATGCTAATCACCCTGGTCGATAATGCCAAAGGCTTTTCATGCGCAAATGAGGCAGATAGTGTCTAATGATACTGGACCCATAACTGCTGATATTGAAATGTTTACAAATGGACTGTATGGCTGCCTGTATCAATAAGAATTCATTTCCCTTCAATAACACACACACACAACCACAGGACACATGAAATTGTGTGCTATTATTACCCACTATAACTTATGTGTGTGTTTATAATTTATATATGTTGTTTTTCAGTTAGTTACTATATGAGAAAGCAGAGAGAGGAAAAGTACACACAAAATGAGTCATATTGTCCTCATAATATTTTAAAGCACATGTTCTTGGGTGAGGTACTAATACTACTCACCATACATCCATCCTAAAGTCATCAGGAGTTTTGAGGGCACGCTCACAGGAATGGAGCTCAGCGAGAGCCTACAGGATCAAAGCTTCCATCAATAGATAGGTAATTAATAAATTATATTTGGAAGGACACTAGTTGCAGTTAATTAGGTCTTAAATTTCAAAAACATACAGTCTGAAATGCTGTAATGCTTTAAAATTACTGCATTTCTATCCAGTCGGGTCCCCCTACCCCCACCAAAGGTCTTACTTCCGCTTGCTCTGCTAGCCCGCATCCCCCTCCCTTCCTATTTCAGTATAGGAGGCGCCAGTAAGCATTTTCGAGTGCAAGACACTTAACACTTTCAAAGGTTGCTGGTATGTTTGAAAAGCATTGGCATTTCCATGAATTAACAATGAATTGACAACTACACATTCTTCACATTTTCCTGCCTAGTACTAAAATGTAGTTGGATCATGTTATCAGTACCGCTTATTTCCGCTCACTATTATTCCTATTCACAAGAGTCCAAAGGAAAATTCAGATTTTCCAGATATTAATTTGATCTCTAGAAGAAATATGCATAGTGAATGGAAGCCCTAATCTCATATTAATTAATATAGCACATGAAGCATTAAAGGCCTGACTCTATAACGGGCTGTTGAAGAACTATTTAGATAAGCTCATGATGAACCACGAAGTTCCATGCGGTAGACCCGGATTGTCGCTGCCTATCAAAGGGTGCTAAAGGAGCTGGCAGATGAGATTGCAGAGCCGTAAACCATTATCTTATGAAAACTCATGGCGATCGGCGGAGGTCCTGGATGTTCTGGAAAAAGGCAATTAGGCCCATCTTTTAAAAAAGGGAAGAGGAGGATCTGGGGAAGCGTACATGGCCATCAGCCTCTCACCTTATTTCCCGGTCGTACTAGATCACTGAGCACCTGGTCCTTCTGCAGGATGAATTCATCTGAAAGCACTATAAGGAGGTAAAAGTAAGTGATCAGGAACAGGTCCACAAGCAATGGATTTTACACGAGGGCAAGTCATAGCTATGATATAACTAATTGCTCCTATGATGGGACTAAATGGCCTTTCACGTCAAGATGAGGGAAATGCAGTGGATTGTGATTCTTGACTTAGAAATATGTCTTTTTGATATGGTCTCGGCTCACTGTGAGTTTCTTGCCGCATAAGTTGAAGTAATTGCGGCTTGTGATAGAGATGAACTATAAGGTGGATAGAAAAGCTGCTAGATTAATTTGGGGGGTAGGTCTCATACGGGTAGTGATCAATGGCTCCATGTCTAGTTGGGGTAAAGTTGGTAGCGGTGTAACAAAATGTGCCCCAGGGGTCAGTCCTGGGCCCAGTTTTCATTAAATATTATCATTAATGGATGACTAGAGAGGATTGGTGTGGCTGCTTAACCTCAGTCAAAGTTTGCCCAGATGTACACTCAAACTGGGAGGAGTGCGGTAAGATATCGCTGGTGGTGTAGGGATAAGGAAGTAGAGGGACCTAAGAACAAATTATTGTGGAGCATAGAGACGCAACCAAGAAACCTGATGAGGTCAAGAAGGACATAGTGGGCACTCCTAGCACTTAGGACAGAAGAGTCCCATTCACTGCTACAGACTAGGGACCTGTACTGAGTGGCTAGGCATTTCTATGTTTCTGCAGAAAAGGACATGTGGGGGATCGAGGGACATTAGATCATTCCACCTCAAATTCAGAAAGCATTGGTGAGGTCTCATCTGGATATGTGTCCAGTTTGGGTCCCACACTACAAGAAGATTGGAAAATTGGAATAGAGTTCAGCCAGAGGCAACAAAAATGAATAGGGGCGCTGGAGCACATGAACTTATGAGGAGAGGCTGAGGGAAAACTGGGATTGTTTATTCTGCAGAAGGAAGTAGGGGGATCTTGACCGCTGCTTTCAACTACCTGAAAGGAAGTTCCAAAGAGGTGGATCAGACTTTTCTTTCATGGTGGCAGATACAGAACAAAGGAAGTAATGGTCTCAAGTTGCAGTGGGGGAAGGTTAAACCTCCGGTCCCCAACTGCAGACTTTGAAGACACCATTTATACTCTTGTTCTGTCATCTCCACCACTTGAGAAAGAGTCAAAGATCATCCTCCCTTTCTGGAAATATCCTTATCAGGTAGTACTTGGAAAGCAGTCGTCAAATCCGCGCCCTCTCTAACTATTCATCTTCTGCAGAACTAACAAATCCAGTATCCCTCAGCCTCTCCTACCACTTAAGGTCCATGGCTCCAGCCTCCCTATTTCATTTTTTTCGTTGCCTTGTTACATCATGCTAGTTGCGACCTTTCAATATTTTCCAGCATCCATGTCTTGTAGTGATGGGACCCTAACGGAACTGGACCACAGTACTACCAGAATTGAGACCTACCAATGTCCGAATTGAGAGGAAGATTAATGTTCCTCCTCGATCCGCCCCCCATGATCCTCCTTTCTGAGAAATCTGCTGGCCTAGCACACTACGGTCCTAATCTGTAAGCAGTGACAAGTGGGAGCTTGCGTCCTAGATGCAGACTGCAACTTGTCACTATCTTAAGAACCTCAATCCAGGTTTCCTTATATTGGCACCGTACCTGTAATTTGTCTAGTCCGCGTCTGTATCTATTCCTACCTACCTCTCAGCGTACTAACCACTACCTCCCAGTTTAGGTTCATCTGAAACTGCTGAGGGTCCAGTTAGTCCACACACACCATCTTCTAAGATCATTAATGAATATTTCAATAAAGACTGCCCATGGACTGGACCCCATGGGGCAGCTCTGCTTGATACCAACCGCTAACTTAGCCACACATGGACAACTGAACCATTGATCACTAACACGTTGATGAGCCCACTAACCTCTAGCCATAGTTTCCATATCTCACCTTATAATTCCCATATTATCCAGCCCGACTCACTTCAACTTTGCGGTCAAGAAAACCGTGGGACACCATATGGCACACAAAAGCTTTCTCAAGGAATAAGGAGATCACATCCCACTGCTTCCCTCATCTACAAGGCAGTTTTTCTCAGTCTAGAACGTTCAATTAGGTTAGCTCAAGGCCATACTTGCCCTTGGTACAACTTCCGATGCTTGACTGTTACTCTGATCAACTTTCTCTTTTCCTCTTAAGTTGCCTTCAAATTGAGTCTCTTGTAGAGGACTTGTCTCCATGACTTATCTCATAGGCCACCAAGTCGAGGCTGACTGCCTATAGTTAGTTCCACAGGATCCCTCATCACTCCCATATTTAAAAAGATGGCACTACATTAGCCTTTCCTCTTCAGATCAGTCTCAGGACCCCCCGCAGCTATGCTCATGGAAGCTTTTACATATGAGATAATTGGCTTTACGGCTCTGCAATTCATCTGCCAGCCTCCTTTAGACACCATTGGATAGCAGCGACATTACCGGTCGCCTGCGCATGTGGACTTGTGTGGGCATTCGAGCTTACTAAATAGTTTCTTCACAAGGTATAGAGTTACAGGCACTCTTAATGTTCACTTCAGCTGTGCTAATAATAATCATGAGAGGCTTTTTCACAAATGTCTATTGTCCTCTTACCGAGAATCAAATTCCAGATATCATGAATCTGAACTCTTTGAATTTTGTGAATTAATAATGGGAGGGAATAGGTAGCTGAACATGATCTCTAACTACGATTTTAGTACTATGGCACCGGAAAATGTGAAGAATTTAGAGTGTCAATTTCATGTGTATAATGCGTGAGAACCATGCTTTCTTCAAACAACAGGCAGCTCCTTTGAAAGTGTTAAGTGGCACATTTGCACATGTAAAATGTCATACTAGGTATAACGAAAAGGAAGGAGGGGGATGCGGGCAAGTCACGAGGCAAGCCTGAAGTAAACCTTTGGGGGGTAAGGCGGAGGAATCCGGTATGAACTAGCACGTAATTATAAAGTACAGCAATCTCAGGACTGTAATGTTCCTGAAATAGCCAGCTAGTTACGGCATTGTGTCTTCCAAATATAATTAATTATACATGAATACTATTGTGAAGAGTCCTTGTATCGCGATAGGATTGTCTAGTATTACTATCTGTGAGGTGTGCCCGTCAACATGCCACTTGATGATTTAGATGCTGATTAGCGATTCGATAGATTCGAGTGATGTACTAACGCCAGAACACTGCATTAAAAATATGAGACAAGATATTTCTGATGTGTACTTTCCTCTCTAGCTTTCTCACTAAATATAGAGCAGAAGAGTAACTGCAACACAACATATATTAAATATATCACACACACACGTTATAGTAAATTAGTAGTAGTAGACATACAGATTCATGTTTGTGTGTGTGTGTGTGTGAGTGAATGGAGAAATGAATTCTGAGATAAGCAGCAGCCATTACAGCATTAGTGAACTATTTCTAAATCAGCAGTTTGGGCAGTATATTTAGACCACATCTGCCTGCATATGGGCATGAAAGCTCTTTCTCTATTAGTGCCGACAAGATTGTTTAGCCATTGTATGGCGTCAGACTGATATTAAGCTGTTGCTTAAATAGGTTTTGAGGACCATATGACCGGTGTGTTGAAGCATCTCCTATGGGAAGCAGCACACCAAAGATGAAAATGTTTTGCTGATGCGATTTATTTTAGAGAATACCTACAGTTAATCGAGCAGGCAGATGCATATGAAGGGCTGGAAATTCGATTTTATTGTTTAGTGGTGTAGACGGCCACTATTTGTTAATAGCAAATTACTGTTCAACAGGGCCAGAGTTTATCCTACTACAAAGGGCCAAATTCTCTGCGTTCTTCCACCCCACACAACTTCAATAGGATCACGTGATGTGAAAATTGGCATGGCTTTTAGGTCCAGTTCAGCAAAAGCAGATAATTCACTATATGCTTACTTTAAGCAGGTTCACCTAAGTCTATAACATCAGTAGGTCTTAAGCACATGCTTAAGATGCTTTGCTTAATCAGGATGGATGGCTGAACGAGGACTTGAGCATTCTGCGTCTGACACAGAAAAGTCTAACTGATGTCTTCCTTAAAAAATGAACTTGGCAGAGAAAATAATATTTATCTTAGTTCTGAAGATAGATTATGCTTGTGACTCTGCCTGTGATTAAACTGATATATGACTGCCTACCTGTACTCAGCCCATAGCCATGTCTCAGCACATAGTAACTTTTTTCTTTAAAAAAAATGCTAGCTTCTTACTGGGATCCCCAACCCTGCTAGAGATGCCAATATTAGGATTTTTAAAGTTTGGGAAATTTTTATGTGTAGAAAGCTGATTCTGAATCTGGGGATGTTTGAGGATAGGGACGCGGGAGAGAAGTGGAGTACTGATAGTGTAGCTTATTAGAGATAATATAATTCGTTAGTTATGTCCCTCCAGAGGATATTTGTCACACTAGTTAAAAGAGAATCAGGTAGCTAAGGCTTTTAACTCTGGGCAGAAAATCATTGGTTCCACTCTCTACCCTCAAAGATATTACGTCTTTGATACACAGCTATACTGAAGATCATAGGTGTAGCGAAGGCTCTTTAACTCGAGGTTGCAGTAGACACATATAAGAAAAACAAGTCAACAATGAAGTGATATATCATTTTCTTTATAGTGAGAAAAAATCACAGGATGTTTCCTTGAGTAAATAATAATATCAACATTTGGGGTTATAGATGAGGACAAGTACTATACACGCACACAAAGATATAAATCTTATATTACGTATCATTTAAACGTAAACAAATAACATACAGTTGGACGTAAATTAGGAGCATGACAGTACCATTGAATAATGAGGAGTTTGTTGCTCAAAGATTTTACTGTAGCATTTTGTTGTTTGAAGATGGACCTCGCATAACTTTGTGAATGGACTTGTAGACATCATTAGGAATATTCTCAAATGACACCTACGCCAAATACATATAATAAAAACCACTTATTGCTTCTAGGGTACTCTGCATCAATCATTTCTTGTTACACACATATGTCATAAACACAGATAGTTAAAGGGTTAAGCCTCTTTTACCTGTAAATGGGTTAAGAAGTTCACCTAGCCTAGCTGACACCTGACCAGAGGAACCAATGGGGGAAACAAGATGTGTCAAAAAGGAAGGAGGGAAGTTTCTCCTTTTTTTAGAGTTCTCGGTTTCAGCCGGTAGTTGAAAAGATTCGGAAGAATCCAGCCCTCTTATCAGGAGTAGTAAGTTTTAGAAAGGATATAATAGATTTATGTTTATTTTTCTTTGTACTTGTCTTGGTATCAATTAGAGGGAATTATCTAAAATGGAGTATTTGGCTATTTTTTTTGTGTAAGCTAAGTTTTTTTGCCCAGGGGAAACATTCTCTGTGTTTGGAATCTGTTGTCTGTAAGAGTAGCTGGTATTCTAATCTCTCCCAGAGGGTTTCTTTTACCTTTCTTTTCTTTAATTAAAGGCCTTTTTCTTACACTGATTGATTTTTTCCTTTTTTTAGATCCAAGGGGGTTGGCTCTGGATAACCAGGATGTTGGTTGGGAGAAAGGAGGGGGGATGGATAATGTCTCCTTGTTTTAAGATCCAAGGGGTTTGGATAGCTGTGCTTCACCTAGGGAGATATGGTTGAAGTCCCTCAAGACTACCAGGGAAAAAGGTAGTACATTGGGGGTGGTGGCAGTGAATACCAATCTAAGTTAGTAATTAAGCTTAAGAGTATGCCTGCAGGCCCCACATCTTACCTAAAAGTTCAGAGTGGGGAAAGGAACCTTTGTAATAAGCCTACAACACAAATGCACATCTCTCGGCCAGTTATCTCATCATAGAAGGCAATTAGGTTAGTCAAGCATGACTTGCCCTTGGTAAATCCATGCTGACTGTTCCTGATCACTTTCTTTTCCTCTAAGTGCTTCAGAATTGATTCCTTGAGGACCTGCTCCATGATTTATCCAGGGACTAAGGTGAGGCTGACTGGCCTGTAGTTCCCCAGATCCTCCTCCTTCCCTTTTTAAAAGATGGGCACTACATTAGCCTTTTTCCAGACATCCAGGACCTCCCGCGATCGCCATGAGTTTTCAAAGATAATGGTTTACGGCTCTGCAATCTCATCTGCCAGCTCCTTTAGCACCCTTGGATGCAGCGCATCCGGCCCCATGGACTTGTGGTCATCGAGCTTATCTAAATAGTTCTTCAACAGGTTATAGATCAGGCCTTTAATGCTCATGTGCTAATAATAATATGAGAAGGGCTTTTCACATGCTATTTCCTCTAGAGATCAAATTCAGATATCTGAAATCTGAACTTCCTTTGGATTTTGTGAATAAATAATGGGAGGGAAATAGGTACTGATACATGATCCAACTACATTTTAGTACTAGGCAGGAAATGTGAAGAATTTTGAGTGTCAATTCATTGTAATTCATGGAAGCCAATGCTTTTCAAACATACAGCACCTTTGAAAGTGTTAAGTGTCTTGCATGAAATGTCATACTGGGTATACTGAAAAGGAAGGAGGGGGATGCGGGCAGTCAGAGCAAGCTGAAGTAAACCTTTGGGGGGGGTAGGGGGAGACTGGATAGAACTGCAGTAATTTAAAGCTACAGCATTCAGACTGTATGTTTGAAATAGCCTATTAACTGCAGTGTCTCCAAATATAATTATTAATACCTACTATTGTGAAGCTTGATCCGATAGGTTGCTGAGTATTCCTGTGAGGTGCCCTCAACTCCTGATGACTTTAGATGGAGTTGAGGGTAATTAGTACCACCCAGAAACATGTGCTTAAAAATATGAGACAAGATATTTTGTGTGTACTTTTCCTCTCTCTGTCTTTCTCTATATATAACATAACTGCAAACAACATATATAATATACAACACACACATAGTATATAGTGTATATAGCACAATTTCATGTGTTGTGTGTGTGTGTGTGTGTATGAAGGGAAATGAATTCTATGATACAGCAGCCATTACAGCATTAGTAACTATTTCTAAATCAGCAGTTATGGGCCAGTATATTAGACACATCTGCTCATTGGCATGAAAGCCTTTCCATTAGTCGACAAGTTGTTTAGCATTTATGTCTCCCAGACTGATGATTAAGCTGTTGCTTAAATAGGTTGAGGACCATATGACCGTGTGTTGAGCATCTCCTTGGGAGCAGACACCAAAGAGAAATGTTTTGCTATGGCTGATTTATTTTAAGGAATACTCTACAGTAATCAGGAGGCAGGATGCAATATGAGGGCTGGAAATCGATTTATTGTTTCAGTGGTGTAGGCACTATTTGTTAATAGCAAATACTTGTCACAGGCCAGAGTTTTACCTACTACCAAGGGCCAAATTCTCTGCTGTCTTCCACCCACACAACTTCAATAGGATCACGTGATGTGAAATTGGCATGGCTTTTAGGTCCCAGTTCAGCAAAGCATTTCACTATATGCTTACTTTAAGCAGGTGCCTAAGTTCTATTAACATCAGTAGGTCTTAAGCACATGCTTAAATGCTTTGCTTAATCAGGATGGATGGCTGAACGAGGACTTGAGCATTCTGCGTTGACACAGAAAAGTCTAACTGATGGTCTTTCCTTTAAAAAATGAACTTGGCAGAAAAATAATATTTTATCTTAGTTTCTGAAAAATAGTATGTGACTCTGCCTGTGATTAAACTGTATGACTGCCTTACCTGTACTCAGCCCACCCATGTCTCCAGCACATAGTAACTTTTTCTTTAAAAAAATGCTAGCTTCTTACTGGGATGCCCAACCTGCTAGATGCCACAATATTGGATTTTAAAGTTGGGAAATTTTTATGTGTAGAAAAGCTATTCTGAATCTGTCTATAATATATTAGTTAGGATTTTTCCTTTCCCTCCAAGTCTTGCACAGTTAGAGTCATGGTAGCTAAGGCTTTACTGGTGCAGAGACATAGAAAGTAGTCACAATATAAACATTTTAAAAACAGGTTTCTGCAAAATATGTGATGTATACAAACTACATGATAAGTGAGCTAAAGGTTTTACTGGCATTTGTTTGAGATGACCTGCATAACTTGTGAATGGCTTTGAGACTCATGAATAATGCACCCATCCCAAATACATACTAATAAAACCATTATGCCACACTGCATCATCATTTCTTGTACACATATGTCATAAACAGATAGTTAAGGGTTAATGCCTCTTTTACCTGTAAAGGGTTAAGAAGTTCACCTAGCCTAGCTGACACCTGACCAGAGGAACCAATGGGGGAACAAGATGTTTCAAAAGGAAGGAGGGAAGTTTTTTCCTTTGTTTAGAGTCTCGGTTTCAGCCGGAGTGAAAAAGATTCAAGGAACCAGCCTCTTATCAGAGTAGTAAGTTTTAGAAAGGATAAATAGATTTATGTTTATTTTCTTTTGTACTTGTCTTGGTATCATTAAGGGAATTATCAAAATGTGGTATTTGTGCTATTTGTTTTGTGTAACTAAGTTTTTTGCCCAGGGGATAACATCTCTGTGTTTGGAATCTGTTGTGTAAGAGTAGCTGGTAATTCTACATCTCTCCCAGAGGGTTTTCTTTTACCTTTCTTTTCTTTAATTAAAGCCTTTTTTTTCATAACAACCTATTGTCATCCTGATTTTTTTCGCTTTGTTTTTTAGATCCAGGGGGTTTGGCTCTGGATCCACCAGGAGTTGGGGGAGAAGGAGGGGGGATGGTATAATGTTCTCCTTGTTGTAAGATCCAAGGTTTGGATCTGGTCACCTAGAGAATTATGGTGAAGTCCCTCAAGAGCTACCCAGGGAAAGAGAGAGGTAGTACTTGGGGGTGGTGGCAGTGATACCAGATCTAAGTTAGTAATTAAGCTTAGAAGTGTCCATGCAGGTCCCCACATCTGTACCCTAAAGTTCAGAGTGGGGAAGGAACCTTGATAACATACAACACAAATGCACATCTCTCAGAGCCCCAAATTCTGTGTGAAGCATTATACCTAACTTACATAGCAAGAACCCCAGACTAACATAGCATAGTCCTTTCTCTTGTCATTAGCCCTCTCTGTGCCCCTTCAATTTATTTATTTTGATGGTTAATTCAGTTTATTTTACACTTTAGATTTTTGTACTGAATATTCAGAAGTGCATAGCAGCAACTGTTGAGAAAAAGTTGGAGGTTTTGGCAGATGGATAATGGACAGGTGGGACTTTTGGCTCCCAGGAAAGTGTGGGAGTTGGTTTTGGTTTTTGTTACTCAAAGGCAGCTTTGGGTACTGGAAAGTGATGCATTCTGATCCTGCCCTCCTATGTTTTGGCAGGGATGGAGGGGACTTAACATTTCAGAGGATGGCAGTTATTTGACTACTTCATTCCCAATGCCAGCAATCCTTGATAGCAACCATCTACCCGGCTGCACTCCACCCTGATAAATGCCACTTCATTCAGCAATGATCTTCAACAATTAATTTCATAGCTTTGCTAAAATGATCATCAGTGAAATAGTTAATCTTGACTTTTTAAAACGTCCTAGTTAGACTTCAGCGTTACCCACACTGAACAGAATGGGGCAGTTCATGTGCTATTGTTTGCATTCACAGGCAGGCGTTGTGGTGTGGGTTTTACATTGAGTTCCTTTTTTGTTGTTTGCAATCTTGGGGATGTTGGCTGCAGGTGTTGCCACAAGACAGCTGTCCCTGCCATCACACATTTTCATCATGGTCTGTCACAATGCAGTCTGTATACTGTACTTCTTTATGTACAGTACTGTCACTACATTATATAAGGATTTGTTACCTTAGTTGAAGTTACAAGTTTGGTTTTCTGAAGCTACTATTGTTCATACTACGTCAAAATTGCTTACACATAATATGGAAAATCTGTTGGTGGGACAGAGTCATTTTAGCCAACATGGCACTGATTTGTCTTGTGCAGACATTTACACCTGTATGGAGTAAGTGTACAATAAAGCGCTTCTACAGGTGTAAGTGGAGAATTCCGGTTTGCTAGTATTTCACAGCCAGTTAGCACAGGTGCAAATGACTCATAAATCCAAGGCAATGGAGAATTAGGACTCATGGTTCTTGGAGGAATATGTGCACTTCACTCTATGACAACAGTTTAGTACTAAAGGAGGGAAGCTCCAAGAAACTTGACAACTTTGCAGACCTCTTAGGCTCCATAGCTTCGGAAGCCTTCGCATAGGCCACGAAAGAAGAACCCTAATTTTCATTCAGTTTAACCATCTCCACAGCTCATGCCTTCAAAACTGGAAGAATTTTCTTGACTTCCAAAGCAGGCCAATCTTGTATCTTTGATAGTAAATTGGCTGCAGAGCCAACATCCGGTCTTTTACAGCTGGCGTGGTTCAGAAAGCTGAAGCTATTTTCAACTGGACCAGGCCCAAAGAATACAAATGACCCTCTAAATGGATGCTACATTTTATAAGTACCTAGCATAACAAGAACCCATGAGTGAATCTACAAAGTTACTTAAAACAAAGTTTCAGAAACGTGTTGTTTCAGTTTTTGTTCTGTTTGATTTTTAGACTGACAAAATGTGTCACTTTTCTTAGAACTCAACTGTGATGTTAAGTCACCACTTTCCAAAGGTGCAATACAGAGCAATCACCTCACCAGCTGGAACTCCTATGAAATGTAGCTTCTATGCCAACCTCAAAAAAAAGTACAGTTTGTGCTTCCTTTTGGTTCTAGCCAACTCTACTGAGAGACATCGGATTAGGTGGGAGGACTCCCATGGTCCCACCTCTTCCCCAACATGTTTGCACGATTTTGTTAAAGCTCGCTTTAACAGAAACATTGGCTGAACAATCCTTGAACTTTGGGCCAAATCCCATTGTAAGGTGATTGGTACAGGCAGATCACTCTGCCTGCCCAGAACCCCAATGAATTCAATTGGTTGCCACACATATGTAAGAGTCTGTCCATGGCTAGCAGTTGGAACCTTTGAGCTCCACTGAAGCACTGGATTTTTTTAACATAAGGTCTCCCATTGTGAATGAATTATAACCAGTAACTCCACTCCCAATTTATAAAGCAAAAGTAAATTCATTATTTGACGTTTTACCATCAACTTTTGCTTAAAAAGTAAATAATTACTCAAGTCAAAATGATGTATTAAATTACCCATTAGATATATTTTAGGTTTCCATGAGCATTTCTTTCTACAGAAAAAAGAAACTATGGAATTACTGTAGCAATGCTCTTCTGTAATTATTTTACTCTAGACAAACATAAAAGTATCACTAGATTTTATTTTATTTTAAGGGTATTATTTTAAATAAAATGAACAATCCAGAGGAATGCAGGCCAACCCCGTTCCTAAACTTCAGAGCCCAGGCTCCAGCCCAAGTCGTAATGTCTGTACTGCTATTTGTAAGTGCCATAGCATGAGCCCTGCAAGCCCAAGTCTGTCGACCTGGGGTCGGAGACTCACTGGCATGGGCTGCTGCTCACCACACAGACTTACCCATAGACTCAAATTTTATAGCATATGTGAAGATTGCTGAATAAGTGGAAGTTTGGAATGAGCAGTTGACTTCCAGACAAGATTCGACAATATGGTATATCAGACTGATATTGAATAACTATGTTAAGGTGGTCCGTACTCCAGCAAATCAACCACTGACTTTGTTTAGAAAGATTGTTTGGCCTGAGTAACGACTGCAGGATTCATCACTCAGTCTTGAGATGCTGAAAACAATTTTAACCAAGTATAAATAGCCATTTGTGACTACAGAGTGAGGTGACCTTTGTTTGGAGGACACCTCTGTAATGGGGATTTTCTATTATTGTTTGTTATTTGTATTGCAGTAGCACCAGAAGAGCACGAATCAGGACAACAGCCCCACTGCGCTAGATACTGTACATATACTGCCTCCATTTATATAATAATGCTTTGTTCACCTACCTTTCCTGTAGAATTAAACGTTAAAAAGGCACCTCTTTTGACATTCCTATTTATCTACTCATGGAACTACTGGCACCACTTCATAAACTGACAGACTAGAGACTTTCATTATGTAGAACTCAGACAAGGGAGCATAAAGCCCTTCTTTATTTCAACAAACTGTTTTCCTCATCACCTACCAAGAAACACTGATTCTGGGTATTTTGTAAGTGATTGATGGATTTTGGGCAGATATGGGGACTTAAGGTTAACTAGCAAAAAATAAGCCCTCCTCAGTGGAATTTAATCTGACTAGGTGGGATTTTCTGTTTACATTGGCAAATAGAAGCATTACATATCTGAACTGTTTATTCTGGTAATCTTAGCTAGCTTGAAGAATTGCAATGTTGCTCCTTTGATTAGCTCTGTGCAAAAAAGATCTTGTGAAGTGGAAAGATCTCCCACTCTTTCCATATTTGGCAGGATCAACCCTATAAAAATGTCCATTTTGCCACACCTCTTATACCCCACTGCAGCTGCTTCCTCTCTTCATCCCACAGTGAGATATTAAAAGTTTGGATGGCGCCTTCTCCAAGTTTATCTGGATGGACAAAAAAGCCAAGAATGCGCTTGTCAAGGTTACAAATATCTAGGGACCTAAGAGATTTTTATACTAACTGGCTCTTCAGAATACTTAGAGGCCTGCCAGCTGAAAATTATTAGCTGCTGGCTGAGTAGGGGTTGGGAGTGTACTCTATAGGCGATGGAGCAGGAATTACAGGCACCTATATTGCTGGAATTTTTACACTGTCATGATAGAGCCACCATATGTGTTTGAAATGCTCTTGAAGTGCACTCTTAATATCTGGGACTTTGAGATGTCTAAGTAATTTTCTTTGATACTCCTCTCTTGTAATCCTCAATGATATTTTTTTTTTGTTAGGGTGCCATATAAATCATGCTCACTCCTGTTCCATGTTGACATTCTGAATAACCTAGCCTAACATGCAAACAACAAAAATCAGGACTTGGCTCCTTCACACATTTCTTTTCTGAACATGTCCTTCCACCAGGAATTTATATTTGTGCTGACCTTGGAAGTTGTTTGGAAATCCAGTTTGAGCCTTGCTTTGATGCTAGTAGGAAACTTGGCCACTCTTACATGGGCTCTTAAATACGGTAAAACATATGTTTTTCTATTGTTTGTTTTAAGTGCCAGAAAGGTAATTATGAAGTGTTGGGTGGTGATGTCCTGTTTAAGCTGTAACGTATGGTAGAAATTATCATCATGGTCAAGAGGAAGATTGAGCTTTCCTAAGATAATGGGTCCCATAATTTATCTCACATCTGCCACATCTTGAGAACTAACTGAAAGAGGTAACTTTAGGATGACTGACAATATCTTTCCACTGTTTATTTTTGCCTCTCTGATGCTGTACAATAATTTGATGTTTGCTTTTTTACAGAATCTTAGTAAAAACAACATATGTAAAGTAATTAATTCCATCAGTGGTTAATTCTGTTCACAAACAATTTCTTGGTGGAGATGTTTAATACAGCTAATACCCTCTGCTTTTTTTCTTTGCTGTATTATCCAACATTAACATTTGATTCTCTATTTGCACAAAGAATGTCATTCCTCCAAGGTCTGAAGACCTTTCAGATATAGATGGGTCTACAGCTGGGGTTGGCATAGGTATAACCCACATCTTATAACCCATATTATAATCTGGTCAGAGAGAGTGACTACCACACATTGAACACCATTCTTGGTAAAAACGGCCTTTGGCAGAAATTTTGGGGAAATGATAGTATATGCCACAAATGCCAATGCTCCATCACGGTCACATCATTCTCAGAAGTACAGCTCTATGCTAAGATTACTGCTGGAAACCAGACCAAATGAGCTGGGCTACATGAGAATGTCTAGCTTTTTATTTAGATTGGAGCCCTTTCTCTGAAGAGCTTATTTCCTAGTGTGTGTGTAAAGCACTCAGCACAATAGGCCCCGGATCTCAGCTGGGACTACTAGGTGCTACTGAGGTAATAATAACAACAATAATATGCTAGTGTGTGGATGCTAGTACGGTGTTAACATTCATTCAGTTAACAATGGAATGCATTTAAGAAACATTCTGATTCTGCACTGAAGAAGTGAATATTGATCTCACAGCAGCGTAATCCGGGAGTACGTTCACGGAAGTCGGTATGATGGGAAAATCAGGTCTGTTGACTCCCTGAAATCCACTCTTGGAGGCTTTCATACAATTTGGAAGTAGAAGGCCTGATTCTGGTCTTATTCACACCAGTTTTACACCAGGGTAATTCATCTGATTTCCATGAAGATGTTCCCAATTTACCACAGGGGCAGTGACAGCAAAATTTGCCCCAATATATGCAATTTTCAGAAAGCAAATGGATACTGGAGTGTGCTGCTAGGTTTTCATCCACTTGCCCATCATCTTTTTGTTGTGGACAACAGAGGACATCTTCAGTGCAGTATATTGCCCTCTCTTTCTTTATGACTGAAAGGCATAAAGCTATAAGTCACGGTGCTGCTGTGTATTTCCTTCATGCAGAACCTTTAAAAGCTTTCCCTTCCTGATTGAAACTATCCAGGCCTTTGTGCTAAAATGCTAGGGAAGCACTAGCATTCCCAGCAGCCCAGGTGTCACATGTGATTAACAAGAAGGGTTATACTCAGATGTTATGTGGATGGGTTCATTATAATTACCTAGAGGTGATCACAAGTATCAATGCCTAGCACTGACATTACACATCTGCTACAAAGTATCCCCTCACATTCCCCTCCCATGACTGTGTAGCAAAGGAAGTCTGAGGTTTTTCTTTGACCTAGCTGTCTCGGAGGACTGCTTTTTCTCCCAATGAACTTCCAAAGACATATTTTCAGATCTAGCTGTCCCTGTACAGTATGTTGAAATAAAAACTAAATTTCCTTTGGAACACAGAATCATCTCATCACATGGTTGTGTCACTCCAACCTATAATGCTGGGCTAATTCCACTGCTGTCGTAGGCACAACTTAATTGAAGTCAGTTGGTTTACCCTGCCAGTGGTAAACCAGTTAAAGGTCATCATGAATTATTATTATTCAATATTTTATTTGTTGTTACTTACGAGGAAAAATCCACTGTAACTGTCTACACTAAAAAGTTAGGTCAACCCAACTATATCACTCATGGGTGTGAAAAATCCAAGCCTGACCCTGAAAAGGAATAGGTGGAGGCTCCCAACCTCAGGACATTTACCCACACCTGTGTCCAGCACAGGCCAAGAGGGAGAGGAGTTGGCACAATATTTTATTCTGTAAACAAAATGGAACATTGAGATTATTGAAGCAATCTGACTTGCTAGTGTACAGGTGGTTAAATGTCTAGCCATGCTCTGCACATACCGTTTTAAACTGTATCAACCATTAAGAAAAAACATACATCTATATTTATTTACTTGGTTTCCATTTTCCAGCTGATAATAGCAATTATGAACTCAGCTCAGGCTACTTCCTGGGGATTAGTTACTAGCTGAGATTTCTCCCATCTGATCATTAATCCTCAGGAAATACCCTGCATCTCCTTCATCCAGACCTCCAAACTATGGTGTGAATACAAAAAAAGGATTAAATACAAAGGGAAGTGTCATGGGGAAGTAATAAACATGTACTTGGTATTGTATTAGTCTAACAAAAATAAATACACTGGCATTTGTTTCATACTAGTCTATGGAATCCAGCTATGATTTTTAATTTTAAAACATTCAGGTAGAATTCAGATTTAGATTCCACTGATTCTTTCTGTGCAATTAACTCAGTATTCCTAATCTCAATTAGTCCAGTCCCTGGCCGGATGAAAGGCAATTTCTTGTAAAGTATATTCTTTTAAATTCCTAAGAGATAAGGAATTAAGGAAAGCGGATAATGCTGGATCTTTGGATCATCACATTACATAACAACACAAATTATGGATCTGTCAGAAGACAAGTAGGGAACACTTTGCTACAGTTCTTACTATAATTGAAATCAAGTCTATTGAGTTCAATGGGTGTTTTGCTTGAGAAAGGATGGTAAGATTGAGCCTTTAGAGATCAATATTCCTATTTATTTTTCTCCACCATAATAAATTTCCCTTTGCATTTGATACTAAAGGGCACAACTTATAAATCTAACAAACATATTTAAATAACAGAAAGTAACTCCACTGGAATGACAAGGGTTTTTTAAGTGCATGCTATTATATTTAGCAAAATTAATGCTATCTTGGAATTATTATCTTCATGTTATAAACAAATTACTGACTTCTAGCTGATGTGATGAAATAATAGGTATGCATAATAAAGACGGAGAGGCTAACTTAGAATGCTATTTTATGTACATGTCTTTGAAGTGCCCAAAGAAAATCCTGTTTCACTTGCATGTATGCGCACGCATGTATAAAATGAGCCTAGTTTAAATGGTGAGGTATTATTTATAGAAAATGTAAATTAAGTTTTGAATAACTGACCAGTCTTTATTAGCCTCTCATGTTTAGAGTTTCATGAAGCATGGTCTTATTTCTGGGCAGACCACCAAAATTAGTTAGCATGAATGTTACATATTGTAAAATGTCTCTTATATATATAACATCCCTGTACCCACTGTCTAATGCATTCCAGCTAGTGATCAGACATTTTGCAAAGGATCGGGTCAGCCTGCTAATACTTTTAATTTCTTATACTGCACACATCAGCATGCTGTGTACCAATTGATTTTAATTTCAGATATAATTTAAATTATTCCTCAGGGGAGGAAGATTACTACAAACTCGGGTATGTAATCAGCCCAGGATAAAAGGTTTTCAGCTAACAATATTATTGTATGGAAGATTAGATTTAGTTGTGTCAAAACTTCTGGAGTTTCTGAAAATGTACATATTTAAACATTAATATGTTGGGCCTGGATTCTGCAAAAACTTAAGTGCATGCTTAACTAAAACACATGACTAATTCCACTGAAGTCAATGTGACTACAGACAAAAAAGTTAAGTATGTGCTTAGGTGTTTGCAGAATGAGGGCTTGGAGAGCAGGAAACTGAGAAGAGTGATAAGAAATTCCATTGTCTCCTCCTACTTCACAGAACAGGGTAAGATGACAGGGTGATAAAAGTTTGTACTCTGTCCATTCTGGTGCTCCCATGGGTGCTGTCACATTTGGAACTGCACTACTGGTAATGTGAGAATGGAAAATTTCTCCCCAGAAGATTAGCACAGATACAGCCAGAATGTGGTGAATAGTTGGGTAAACTTCCAATTGAGTTGATGGAGTTGAGCTTTTAAGCAAAAAGAGAATAACTAAATGAAGCTGTGTGTTTCAGGAGTATCAGAGCACCGTTTCTGGGAGTTAAGATGCAATTCCCACTGATTCTGTTTCCTTCTCAACCCTCTTATCCCTGCCTCAGAGACTGACAATAAGGGGGTTTTGCTCTCTTTTAAACAATTTTTAAAGGTTTTTTTTAAAATGTCATTTTTTCTTTTCATGAATAACTATGTTAAAAGTGTATAGCTTTAAGACAGCAGAGCTGTCATCAAAACATTGCTAGTGTGAAAAGTCACATGCTGCTTACTATGCGTCAAATGGAAGCCTTAGTTATGGTTTGGCCATTCTGTGATGTCTTCCTTCCCACTCTAGTAGATTGTTCTGTGGTTTTTCACAATTCAGAGAGCAGATAGTTGGTAGACAGCTGTTACAATGCCTGTAAATATTTAACCACAAACCATTGCACAGAATAGAAGACTAGATGTATTTTAAGTACAGATGCATTGGGCAACCTGAAAACCCATTTATTCCATTCTGGCAGATACACTACTTGACTCATTGACGTTAAACACCTGTTTCAATGGGCTAGCTGAATTTATAAATATCTGTTTCACAGCAAAACTGTCATTCAATATAAATGTGTGTCATTTTAGCATTATTTTATCCATTAGCATATCTATGAGCAAATCAGCTGGAGTGAGTGCCTGCTGCTGGTAGTTTTAAATATTAAACAAACACTTTAAAATCCATTACTTTCCATCAGTACCTGTCTTTCAGTGAGGTCCAGATTTACTGCTATCTCATATCTCCTCAGCCTGGTCAGGTAGTTATGATGGGCAAATTCTGCTTCTAGCTCTCTGATTTGCTCTTTGGTAAAGGCTGTCCTTTCCTTCCTAGGCTTACTGTTGACTTCTGATTTGTAATTTCCTTCCTGGGAATCTGAAACAAAGGAGAGATACAAGTAAACATTATGACAAGGGTGTGATTTATTAGGAACTAAACCCCACAGATTAAGGTTGTGCTCATCCTCTACATAAGTACCTCAAAAACTGCTCTGCCCTGGAACAGCAGAAGCACGCTGGCTTTGATACTAATGGACCATCCACTGCCACAGAGCAGAGTAGCAGGTGTTTTCCCAAGAATCCTCAATGTAACTAATGAACTAGCACTGAATAGGATGAATCTTCTGGCTAGTGATCTACTGGATGGCATGTCAAGGCTGTTCTATTCTGCTACTCTATTATTTCACTAACATGTCAAACAAAGCTATCCCTATCAGAGGGGACATTTTCAATTTTATCCAATTACAGCTTTACAGAAATAAAATAAAAAAGAGAAGAACATGTGAAATCCAGTCAACAGCATGATGATGAAATGAGAGCACTGACTGCAGAATCATAGGGTGCTGCCCCCTAGCATGCCTAGAAGTAGACATTGCATGAACCCCTAAACTTTTAGATATGCAATAGAAAGTAGTGCTGCCACCATAGCCTATACTCTAAACTATTCTTGCTGCAGATGCAAGTAAATTATCATCTCTGCCATTATCACAACAGTGAAAACCCTCTCACAACCCTCATAGTTTCTGTTACTCTCACAGCAAAGTATCAGGAGTCTGATGCAAAGATACTAAGTCAATGAGTCTTTCCATTGTCATCAATGGGGTTTGGACCAGGCCCTATCTGAATAAATACTATGATCTGATTGTCAACATTCCTTAAGTTTTGTCCCATAAAATGTCTTTTGCTCTATCTTTTTTTGAAATCTGGGCATGTCAAAAATACCTGCAAGTTCAACTTTAGTAGGCATTCAGCATGAGAATCATTGGTCAACTCCTGGACTCATGAACCATCTCAAAAATGTCACAGATACATTCACACTTCAGCTGCTGATTTAAATAGAATCTTGCATCAATTTCCAAATGGACAGACGCATAAGCAGTCTCTCTATGACGTTCTATATCAGATGAGTCATCAGCATGCTTGAAATAGCCTACCAGACCACTGAGCCCAATAACAAAACTACTAACAAGTATGCAGGTTCATTAGAGTAGAATGAGGTGGGACTGGGGTCATTATTACCCTGTTGCTTGAAAAAAAAAATCAGTGGCTTTTATGCAAATTAGTGAAAAATCTTAATGAATGATTCAATGCTACAGTCACAGGTTTATGCTGCCAAAGGTGATAGGTTCAAATCCCAATGGAGTAATTTAAAGAACAAAACAAAACCCCAAATCAGTGATACCATGGTGGTAGCCAGGATATAAAAATGTAAACTGAATAGGGGAAAATGTTTTTATTTGATGCAGAACATAAATTTCCAGTACCTCATTATGGATGAGACTGTGTCCTGTCCCTGTGCGGTTGAGAAGGTGAGAGTAGAGTGGAAAGAGGTAAAAAACATCCTTCTCCCACGGCTTCATTGCAAGCAAAACAGCTGGACAAAACTTAAGTCCCTGTTCTCAGAGCAGCGCAGCTCCTTCCTGATAACCCAGGGTGCAAATTACCTCAAAGATGTCAGGAAGGAACCTGAGTCATCTTCCTCTTTCTTCTGTACTAGCCTGCGGAGTGTGTTCCATCAGCCAATTGGGGGCACCAGGAAGCATAATTATCTCAAAAATTTTCAGCATGCTGGCACGCACACTGCATTTCCTTCCTGGAGTTGCTCCTCAACTGCTGCAACTCTGCCACACCCCAATTCAGGTCCATGTGTAATTTACAAATCTCATTCCATATGTTTGAATCCTTATATGAGCATTCTCCATGTATCAGTTTAGATGGAAGCCTAAACCATCTTTTGAGGATTATAAGTAATAATTACACTTAGAATCATAGAAATGTAGGACTGGAAGGGACCTCAAGAGGTCATCTAGCCCAGTCCCCTGCACTCATGGCAGGACTAAGTATTATCAAGACGATCGCTGACAGGTGTTTGCCAGTCCTGCTCTTAAAAATCTCCAATATGGAGATTCCACAACCTCCTTGGGCAATTTATTCCAGTGCTTAACCACCCTGACAGTAAGGAATTTTTTCCTAATATCCAACCTAAACCGCTCTTGCTGCAATTTCAGCTCATTGTTTCTTGTCCTATCCTCTGATGTTGAGAACAATTTTTCTCCCTCCTCCTTGTAACAACCTTTTATGTACTTGATAACTGTTATGTCCTTCTCAGTCTTCTCTTCTTCAGGCTAAACAAACCCATTTTTTTTCAATCTTCTCTCATAGGTCATGTTTTCTAGACCTTTAATCATTTTTGTTGCTCTTCTCTTGACTTTCTCCAATTTTCTGAAATGTGGCGCCCAGAACTGGACACAATACTCCAGTTGAGGCCTAATCAGCGCAGAGTAGAGTGGAGGATACTTTTCATATCTTGCTTACACACTCTTGCTAATAATCCCAAAATGATGTTCACTTTTTTTGGCAACAAGCATAACTGTTGCTCATATTTAACTTGTGATTGACTATGCCCCGCAGATTTTTGGCAGTACTCTTCCCGAGTCCATTTCCATTTGTATGTGGCAACTGATTGTTCCATTCTAAGTGGAAGTACTTGCATTTATCCTTAGTTTGATTTCAATCTATTTATTGCAGACACTTTCATCACAGTTTGTCCAGATCACTTTGACTTTAATCCTACCTCCAAAGCATTGCAACCCGTCCCAGCTTGAAATATCCACAAACTTTTATAAGCTGTAATTCTCTTGTGCAATTATCTAAATCATTGATGAAGATATTGAACAGAACAAGACCTGAGGGACCCCACTTGATATGCCATTCCAGCTTGATTCTGAACCACTGATAACTACTCTCTGAGAACAGTTTTACACCTACCTTATAGTAACTCCATCAAGGTTGTATTTCCCTAGTTTGTTTATGAGAAAGTCATGGGAGACAGTATCAAAAGCCTTACTGAAGTTAAGATACGCAACATCTACCACTTCCCCTCTATTCAGAAGGCTTGTTACCCTGTCAAAGAAAGCTATTGGGTTGGTTTGACATGATTTTTTCTTGACAAATCCATGCTGACTGTTACTTATCACCTTATTATCATCTAGGTATTTGCAAATTGATTGCTTAATTATTTGCTCCATTATCTTTGCAGGTGTGGAAGTTAAGCAGACTGGTCTGTAATTCACCAGGTTGTCCTTATTTCCCTTTTTATAGATTGGCACAGTATTTGCTCTTTTCCAGTCCTCTGGAATCTCTCGCATCTTCCATGACTTTTATAAGATAATCGCTAATAGCTCAGATGCGTTCTCAGTCAGTTCCTTGAGTATTCTAGGATGAATTTCATCAGGCGCTGGTGACTTGAAGACATCTTGCACAAGCATGAACTCTTTCCTTATATATCTCTGAACATTGATCCTACACGAACAGCAGCAACGTTCATAAGGCTGATAAATACTCGACAATCAAACTACCATTGTAGTTAAGTACTGCTTCATGCTTTAGTATTAAACACTGAGGATTGGTCTACACTAGAAAATTTATACTGATACAACTATATCAGTGGTGGAGTGTCATGTTTTTACTGATGCAGTTATAAGGCACTTTTATATTCATATAACTGTGGCGATACTAGGGCTTATACCAGTATAGCTTATTTCAGACCTGAACCAGAATAAGTTATACTGGTATATGCACTTTTACACGGGTATGACTGTGTTCACATTAGGTGGGGTTTGGCACTTTAACTCTACCAGTATAGTTTAAACGGCAAAATTTCCAATGTAGAGAAGCCCTAATTCAAGGCAGTTAATAGTGACCTCCTGCAGAAGGGGCAATGCTCAGGACGTAAAGGCCATAAACAAGGTGTCTTTTCATCTTGATACGTGCAGTATGTCTTCCAGTTATGGTAAAAGGAATATTATGAATAGAGAGAAAGAAGGCAACTCTAAGAGCACCCCCCTAGTGTGCACACATATTAATAAGTAGGAAGAATCATTTTGATTAAAATCCTTTGAATAACATTGAGTTCCTGTGAAAAAATATCCCTACCCTTTTGCAGGGCATGAACTCTAAGAATGACAGAATGAAGAATGTGTCCAAAGTCTCTGCGACTTTTTTGATCTGAGAAGAATGCTTCGGAGTGTCGCAGCCCTAAAGCCTATGCTTAAACATGGCATCTGTTTGGCCAATTGTCGGTCAAAAGGTCACACTCGTACCGTGTGCAACACTGCAATGTTGTGTACTATTTTATGGTGCAGCGTGCAACATTCTAGTGCCATGTGCCTATTCCCACTCTTTTTCCCTGGTCACCTAGGGGTCAGGCTAGTGCTGTGTGCAAAAATATCAGTATGCCTGTTCTCGAACCTTCTGTCGGTCAAAAGGTCGGGTTGGCGCTGTGTACAAAAGCAAAGGGCTCTATGCAAAAGTAGCGTGCCGGGTGCTGCTCCCATTGACGTAGAGGGCACCAGCTCGGAACCTGGTTGGTGAAGGAGCTAGGGACCAATCAGACGCTGACACGAGTAAGAGTGTCCAAACAAAACTGTACCTCGCGCCAAAATCTGCAGGAGTATCCGCGTGTTAGCTGGAAGGCCTGATCACCCTTCCAGCCAGGGTCTCCTCCGGATTTAGTATCAGAGGGGTAGCCGTGTTAGTCTGGATCTGTGAAAGCAGCAGAGAATCCTGTGGCACCTTATAGACTAACAGAGGTTTTGGAGCGTGAGCTTTCGTGGGTGAATACCCACTTCGTCAGACGCAGGGTAGTGGAAATATCCAGGGGCAGTATATATATGGCTAGCAAGCAAGCCTAGAGATAATCGAGGTTTATTCAGTCAGGGAGGGTGAGGTCCCCTGTTCTAGGCAGTAGAGGTGTGAAACCAAGGGAGGAGAAACTGGTTCGTAATTGGGCTTGTTTCAAGTTTCTCCTCACTGTTTTCACACCTCTACTGCTAGAAAGGGCCTCACACCTCTACTGCTAGAACAGGGCCTCACCCTCCCTGACTGAACTAACCTCGTTATCTCTAGCTTGCTTGCTAGCATATATATACCTGCCCCTGGATATTTCCACTACCTGCGTCTGACGAAGTGGGTATTCACCCACGAAAGCTCACGCTCCAAAACCTCTGTTAGTCTATAAGGTGCCACAGGATTCTCTGCTGCTTTCTCCGGATTTAGCCGGCTCATGTCATGTCGTTTTTCTTTGGATCACTTCCCCTCCCCAATTCGCCATGTCGTCGGTGTCTGTACTGCTGGTCAACTGCGGCTGGAGTGTGGTATGTGCATTTTAATTTCTGTAGATACTCTGTTTGTTTAACTTCTTCCCTTTTTCCCCTCCCTTTCTTGGTACCATATACTTGTGTATATAGTATATGAGAGTCAAATTATTGTATTAATTGCTATTGTGGTTAGTTGGTGTATTTTTATAGTATTCAATTAATGCGTGTACAGTTTACTTGGTTTGTGTATCTGCTCTGATTTTTAGTGAACAGTTGATTATAGACTGCTTGGTTTCTTGTTGTTGGATGTAAATAGACTGTTTCAAGTTGTGTGTATATTTTGTTCTGGTAGTATTGTTGGTTGGTAAAAGTGCTCCTCCCCAGCCCAAGTTGCAATTCATTCCCCATTAATAAACAACCACTTGGTTTTGAATTACAATCTGTTTTCGTTTTAATTTTCCTCTCTCAATCAAATCCTTACTCGAACCTGCATTGGTCTCGGACACGGAGTACCACCTATAGTTAAGCAGAAAATAACTCTTGGTGCCGTGGCAATTGGGAAAGACACTGCAAGCATATGGATCATCACAGAGAACAGTAAATGAACTAAGAATGCAGTAGAACCTTAATGATAAAAAATACATCTCAGTGAGACAAGTCATACTTTGGATAATGGTATTTGTTGGTAAAGTCACAGCAGTAGGTTTTAAACTTGTGAAAGTCAGGAATTCAGAATCTAAATCCCAAGCCCCTGGGATACTGGGGCACAAAGAGACAAATGTAACTGTAACACAAGCACGTAAGAAGTATTTGTCCTAATCATGCTTGCTAGCATGCAGCCTGAATGGGTGGATTTAAGACAGCCAGTAACATTAGCCCACGCAGATCCTGTGTGAAACTAAAATTGCGGGGGCAACTTGTTATTTAGACGTTCCTACCATTACTGGATACTAGTAAATGTCATGCTGTACATTTTTGGCAGCAGTCATTCTGTCAGCAGTATGTTTTCATTGGCAGATTGGCACACTGGTAAAGTCTGCATTTTTGTGAGGGTTTTTTTTTGGCATCTCACTGAGAGCTGATGTCATCAGGGTTCAGTGTTTGGCAAGGTATGCTTTAACTGGCCTCCACCCTGGAAGCATCCAACATGGTGTGCAAATCAATGAATATGTTTCCATGGCTTGTCATGCACCTCTTTCTTTGCTTAGGCACAGCACTCTAGGGTCTGGACTGCCTTGTTTGGTGATTCTTCATGCACACACTGATTGATAGAGCACAGCCAAGCCTGTTTACATTTCATATAATGACAGTTATAATTATCTACCAGTAGGGCAGCTTAAATTAAATATGCTTGGCTGCAGTACAAGCAGCAAAAACATTGCATCTTAAGGGAGAATTCAAATCACTTTTGCCACAGTTACTACAGTTACTAAGGGCTTTGGCTGCTTGGGGTTTTCTATGGTGCTTATCACAGTAATCTTTAGGTGCTACAGTCATACATTCTAGAGGTGAGAGATTAATTAATTTTTCTTTGTACTCATTGCTAGTAGCCATAAGAATGTTCAGTGAACACAAGGAAGGATCCCATCATGAACTTCTAGTTGCTAGTCTTTTCATTGTGCCAACATTTACCCTCTTCATGTCACTGGAAATGCTGAGAGAACTCAGACTAAATTATAATTTGTTATTAATAATCTGGCTGAAGTATTTCATCCTTTGTATATTTCCTGATGAATCTGATTTCATAAACATAAGCATGAGAAAAATGTGAAATTGTGTTTAATTTATTTTAAACATTTATGTCTTCTATAGCACCATGTGATGTTCAAAGAACCTTGAGAAAAAACACATGATAAATACAAATACAACTAAATGCTAAAATTGGAAAAGTACACAGAAACTTTAGACACCAAGCACGCTCCTCTTAGTAACCACGTTTACACAACAGAATGATTAAACTTCTAGGGACTGTGTTGAAACAAGGGTTTGGATATCCCTCAAGTTTCAAATCCAACATCAAGTAACTGTATTGCTTGATTCTGAAATTTGGTTAGTTAAATACCCACAAGGTGTATATCAGTGTGTTTATTTACAAGTAGTTTAAGATAATTACACAGCATAATAATTATGCTGGCAAAGAGTCAGTCAATGGGGTTTTGCGTAGCATTTAAAGCATCCAAAAAAATAAATACTCAAAAATTCAGGCATTGAAAATGTGGTGGATTTAGAAGGTGTCATGTCAATTATAAACTCCTACAGACATTTGATTTTCTCTCTGCTTCAGTGCTTTTTATCGTGGTTTATGCACAAATCTCTCTTTTTCTTCCTGTTAATTTCAGGCTATTCAGAATAATGTTTTTTGGACTTGTTACTAATATAAACTTTGGTTGTTTTAATTTCCATAGTAGTAAATCTAGGGTTTTTTTTTTCTGGAATGCTTCTTTTTAACAGTCTCTAAAAAGGCAAGATTAGGAGATCCCATCTTTTTTGTTATCTTAAGGACCATGTTCATATCACCTGACTGGTTTCTCTTTGGTGGAAAATGGGTGGGAAACTTGAAAGTGATTTTTGGCAGATTTCATGTCAGCTTCCATCTGTTTTGCAGCTGTTGCAATTGAGGCAAAAAAAACAACCAACCAACCAACACCCTCAGTTTTCTTTTACTGGCTAGAGCCTATGCCAAATGGTAGGTATACAGGCAGAGAACAAAGTCTAGTGGGAACCTAAATTCCCCCCCAAAACACAAAATATTTACATCTGGTTCATAACACGTTACGTAAAATACAGTAATCTATATTATGTGTTGACCCCACCCTCAAACTCAGGCATATTTTCAGAAAATGTAGGCCAATATTCAGATACTGACTGATTGACAGTCTTTCTTTTGTAAACTTTTGCTCTTTCAGACTATGCTAATACAAATACTGACACTATTGTGAAACATACAAATCACCCTCTAAGGATTGTTCCTGTCTGGTTTTTAGAACACCAGGTCTATAATTTCACCCAGTATAGAAGAATGTGTTGGTACACTGGTGGCAGAATGTGCTATCTGGAATAATCTCATTAAGGCATGACTGATTGTACGGTGGGTTGCTTGAGGGTAGGGATATTACCAAGGATAAATTATTGGTATATTGTTTAACAAAGACTGGAAAAAAGATTATAAAAGACCATCTCTATCTGTGCTACTCTGATACAAAAGTTAGCTTTCTATTTTACTCTAAAGAAACATTGTTGTCAACCTGATTCATATTGTACTACCAAAATTCCAGTATCTCTTCCCAGCAGCGTTACATCAGTGAAATAAATAAATACTCATACCACATATACTTTGACCCTGGTAAAAATGGAATAATGTAGTGGTAAATCTGCCCCACAGTATGTAGAAAGCATATGAATTCCCTGTTGGCAATTTCTTCTCCATGAATAGCACCCACCTTGATATTCTTGCTTTTGAAGTGTAACTGAAAGAAGGCTACTAACACAAGAACAAATATTTACTTTGTGCCACATTAATTATTTGCTGCACTCCGCCAGCATGCTCAACCCAGCAGTAATGTAAAAAGATCCTGCTCTAAAGAAGACGAAGTCAACTTAGAAAGTGTGCACCCTTTGTTTGGCTTTTTTCAGCAACTAGCCAAACCCTGGCTTTATGGATGGAAGTGGACTTTCAGTTAGTATTTGCAATACAAAGAATTCTGCATGCAAGAATAATCAAAACTAAATAAAACTGCTGGTTTTTCATTAGAGTTTCATACATAGTTGCCTGGTCAGCTAGGGTCAGATTGTGATACCGATACTCACACTGAGTAGTATGTTATTTCAATGGGACAACTCAAGGAGAAATGTACTTACTATTCAACAGGAAAAAGGTCCATCAGAATTTGCCCCCTAAAATTTTCTTTTTAAAGGGCTGGATTGTGTAACTTTTACTCATATCAATGAACACCTACTCCGGCAACTAGTCTCATTGAAATTTGTGGGCTCTCTGGTGTTACAAAGCGCTTGTACAAAAGTTACACAATCTATTCCCACATGTATATTTCATTGTAACTTTATTGTGATGTTGTATAAACCAAATACTCCTAATTGCATACTTTCTTATAATGGTCTTCAAGTGCTTGTAGAGTGCAACTACTACACACTGTTTACTTTAAAATGGAGCAATTTATACAAATATCTTATCATGACAATCTTGTGACTTAACATTGCATGAAGGAGTGTTTCTTTCTAGCTTAATTCCTCCACAGTCGCTTAAGCCATTATGTTGTAAACAAAAGCTTTATAGATTCTAAACATCAAACAGGACTCTACAGTGGTATGTCGTGCAGTGCCAAATACCTATTTTTTTCCTAAGACATTAACTGCATAAAACAATGAAAATTTAGTTTGTCTCCTTGATAAATATATTCAAGAAATAATAAAATGGAAATACATTTTTCTTCCCCTAACAAATGTAAAGGACTGCACATTTTAGTGGGAGGTCTTTTTTTTACTCTGCCTGGCCTGACCACTTCTGATATTTTAGCTTTGTACAGTCCCTGTCTACATGATAATATGAAATGCTCTATTTTTTCAGCGTACAAGCAAAACATTGGCATAAAGTCCCAGTTTAGACCCTATTGTTTTGCCAGTGACTACAACAGGAGCAGAACTGGACCCACAGTTTGAAACTGACTGTTGCTGGGTGCATTATTTACACCATATGGGATAACGCGCACAAGGTTTATGGAAAGCGTAGGAGGCAGACTGAGTTCTTGTATGAGTTTTAAATAAAGGGCTAAACTATGCAAAAGCTGGTGGGTAAACCATTAGTTGCCCAGCAAACTTTCCCACTTTCCTATTGCAAGCAGGTTTACCAAACCCTACTATATCTCTGAATCTTGAGATACTGATTTAAAAACAAGCAAGCAACTTGCATTCCTTTTGAATACATCCACTCTATAGAAATAACAACTCATACTCTCATGTGGTGTAAATCAGTATGGCTTCACTGAGGTTAATGGAGTTGCACTGATTTATATTGCTGTGTATAGGCAGTACAGAATAGCTGATCCGAGAGCATCATAAAAAGTATGAAGTCTCAAACTGGTCAATAATACTGAAGATGTTGCTGGAGCAGCAATTTACCACATACGTTCACAGAATTCTTCTTTGAAATATTTGAATAAACAACTTCTCCTCCATTACCACAATTCACAACCCTGCATGTGAAAATGGGCAGATCTGCACAGTAGCATTTGTAGGACATCAAAACTACATGAAATCTTCTTTTCATACTAATGAAAGCAAACACTTATTGGCTTATTGAGTTAATGCTTTCTAAACCAGCTTTACCATTTAAAAGACAGCCTCATATCCCCTCTCAATAAAATCATAAATCGACTCAGCAAAACGGGGATATTTGGAAACATACTATAAGCTGTCCTTTGCCCTTACCTACCTTCCAAGGCTGCCAACATTTTTCATTATTACTGCCTCCTGAAAATGGCAGTCCAGGAATTACATTACAGTATTGGAAACACCGATTCACTACCATTGCGATGTCTACACTTTTAGGAGCACCTGTAGTACCTATGTGGCATGGGTGTATTTCTGTGAGTTCAAGTTATCATCCAACTACATCTGTATATCACATAAATCAGGTGTGGCCAAACTGTGGCTTGTGAGCTACATGCAGCTCTTTTACAGTTATAGTGTGGCTCGTGGAGCCTCCCATGCCTCTCCCCATTCTCCACCTACCAGACATGTCGCAGGGAGTTCGAGGTTCCTGCCTTGCGAGAGGATGATGGAGTTAGAGGCTTCTGCCACGCGAGGAGAAGGGAAGTCTCGGGGATTTAGCTCTGCACCCCCACAGGGGCCACCTCACAGAGCAGACTTTGTGTGTCTTTTGTCTCTCGAACTTCTGAAAATTATTGTATGTGGCTCGGAGGGTTAGTAAATTTGGCCACCCCTGACATATATGTTTTATCTATTGCTTCAATCCTGCAAACACTTAAGCCTGTGCATGTTTAACCCATGCCTGCTTGATGTGGCACTCTGTCCCCCTCCAGTGGCATCTAGCCCAGCTAGTGATTGACGAGGCTGTCACAGCCTTGGCTAAGAGCTAAGTGGCTCATGCATTTAGCTCCAGAGGTCCCAGATTCAATCCAGCCCACTGAAGACCAGGGTCTGTCAGCATTACACATGACTTAACTCATGTGAGGAGCTCCACTGAAGTCAATTGGATTACTCACACGAGTGACGTTACACACAAGCTTAACTGTTTGCAGGACTGATGCTGATATTTGAAAAGTCTTGTAAATTAATGGAAATACATGTAGTTTGATTATAAAGGTTCTCTTTGCTCTCTCCCTCTCTTTTAAACACTGTGTGGACTGCATTTTAATAGAGAGATTGTATAGTGGAAACTCTAACAGCCATTTGGGATTGTGGGGACAACATTCCTCTCATTGACAACTGTATAACATCTGAGTCTCTGTGGAGATTGTTGATATTAAGATCATATTTATTTTTATTGTTAGTTGTCTTTAAAGTCATTTTAGCAGCTGGAAATAAGGAAAGCTAGTACTATGGAAATAAGGAAAGCTAGTACTCTCCACCGACAACCAGCAAGTCCTAATGAGTAAAGATTGGTCTAGCAGTGTATGTGAAATTAGAAAGGTTTGCTTAGGTGCATATGAAAGGCTGCACATGGAAGGCTTCCACAAGACAGACACATGACATAACATAACCTAGTTCTACAAAACATACAGACAGTATGAAGTAGAAAGATTTAAAAAATCATTCTAAGTATTCAAACGCTTTACCGTTTTCTATTAAGAACAGTTTCGTACTTAAAAACAAAATTATGGTGTATTTTACTGATGCTTCCTCTGAATAAACAAAAAAGATTTCTAAGGGGAGAAAATTTTAGTTAAAATAGTATTTTCAATTATTTAAAGAACCAAAACATAAGGGAATAAAGGAAGATGTAAACTGTACAAACACAATAACTATATCTTGTTTTATACTGCTTTTTACCAGCACTTGCATTTTTCAATTATGTTTACAGAGAATCTAAGTTTACATTATGCCAAGTGTGAAGGTTAAAACTGATTTTCCCTTATGGTGAATTTCTGGAACCAGTTCAAATCTTGCATTTCTTATTGTTATTTATTTTACACACACACACACACACACACACACACACACACACACACTGCAAAGGAATCTGTGTGAGCAAATCCTTATGCCTCTCCATCAAGTCCCACTGAAATCAGTGAGACTCCAGGGGGCATAAGGAAATTCACTATCTGCAAGATTAAAAGCTTCTAGTCTGTGCATCGCTTTAACAGCTGGTATCTAGTAAATGGGCTTGAGGCAGGATACAGGTTACCCATGCAGCCACCCTACGGCTGCAGTGAATAGGTATAGCAATGGCTGCAACCTGCTCCACCCATCTACTCAGAGTTTGTGGCCAGTTTATGGTCCTACTGACTAGTCTCCAGGTCTGTCCACACCTTATGCTCCAGCAGAAGTTTGACAAGCAGCTGAACTTCATGGCATGCAGAAGGGTGTGGAGCACCCCCGTGTCCCATCACCACACAGCAGAAACAGTTAGACTGTTCTAACTTAAGCAGAAACACAAGAGACTGTTTTCTATCCAAAGGGGATATTTCCACCTTGAAAGGAGATTGGAAATGAAGAGGGGTACAATGACCCCAAAGATTATCCGCACCTCACTAGACAAATTCAGCGGATGCAGAAATGACGATGGATGAAAGAGTGTCCTCTTTTAGTCTTCAGAGGAAAAAAAATCCGATGAGATCTCTTTTTGCAGGAGCCATACCAGCACTTTAAAGGATCCTGCCTCACTCTCTGTACATTGTGAGCGTCAGACTTTTCTCCAGCATGGCTCGTGGAGAATCTAGGGTACTATGACCCATAGGGAGAGGTCTGGTCCCAGTTTAGAAAGAGAACAAAGTGTACGCTGCATAGAACTTGTTTACATGATCACTCCTTCCTCTCAGCAATTCTACATCTCCCTGATGAAAAGCTGGGTTTTATTTTTTTCCATTTTGGGCTCACACAGCAGACAGACCTTTGTCCTGATAAAAATCCTACTGAGCAGCCAACATACGCTGTGGTCTGGGACTTGTGTCTGACAGAAGACCACATATTTTTCTTTTCATAGGGAAGGAACCTAAACTGTTCATGTAAAAGAAAGTATATTGTATAAATTTTATAACTTCAGTCAGTGAGCTATATGATAATGTACTTTTTTCCCCACAAGAGTAGGTAGATTAGCTTCTGTGTACTAGCCAAAAAACACAGTTCAGATAATTTAATTTTAGTTAAACTCTAGCAATCTGAATGTCTCTTGTAGCTTCAATTAGTTATATTGCCAGCAACAATTACAGCACTTAAGACAGGGAGTAGAAAAAAAATGCTGCACAGACTTCCACTCGATGGAATGACATTAGGTATAGACAGAATACATAGTGTAGTGAAAAGAAAAGATTTTATCAGGATGTACTTTGGATGGGCCTTTAATGCTCACAAATGGTGAAACCATAAGTAAATTATGTAGGTCATTCAAAATGAGTGCCAGTAAAAATTTACACACTGCCATCCCATCACGTATTCCATATATATTTTACATTAAAAAATCTGACATATTTTTAAAGTTTTATTGGAACTAATTTTCATATTGTTTTATCTGTCAAGTCAGGTTGCCTCACTATTAAGAGTCCAAAGTACAAGTGGAAAAAGGGAGAAGTTATAACCAATCCACTTTAGAATCCCCTAAAAATTACCTAACCTATCCTCTTGCTGTACGTAAGTGGCCAAGAGTTTAAACTCCGGTCTCTTGAAAAATAGAGGAGCTTTAAGCAAGTGTTATGTAATTCATTGAAAATCCAGGAAAATCCACTTTCCAAAGGCATAAAGCTCTCATGCTGAACCCTGTTAGTTGGGAAATATCAGATCTTATGGGTGGGATTTTCATGATGCAAAACACATGCATCTGCAGTGCCATTGTGTGTGCAAATTGGGTAACTGGGCATGTAACCTCTCATTTATATATGCATTCACCCTGGTATTCAGTTTCCAAATGCCAAAGTGGCAAATTTACCCATAGTTGCACTTTTCCACATACAATTGGACTTCTATTTTTGGAAGCTGGGGGGCGAAGTTTGGTCTCTAACAACTTGATTCTATGCTGACTAATGTCAATAACTTTAGAACAAGACTGAATGTGTAGTGTCCTCTCTTTCTTATTGAAAGATGCTGTATATAAATGTATGGTGGTGTTCTATAACAAGATAGTAAGAAAGCGAATACCTGTTGTATTAGTTTTAGATCACATTCATATACCAGATTGTACTACACAATGCATATACACTATAATAAGCAGATGTAAAACAACAGCATTTTGCTAATTCCAGCAAATGGACCAAATTCCGCTCTCAGTTGCACTGATATAAATCTGGAGCAACTCCAATAACTTCAGTGAAACTATTCCTGAATTGTATCAGTGTAAGAGGTAAAATTTGGTCTTCTGTTTGTTACAAACCCTGGTTTGCTTAGTGTAGCACTATGAGTGTGGTCTTGAATTGATTAAAATACGTATTTTCTTAGACTCTTATTATACAGTGTTTTCGTCAAAAATGCATATTTCTAACAGGCATAGATCTTGTTGACTTTCAAGTTTGCTTTTTTATTATTTTTTATTGTAAATGCATGAGCTCCCATTTGACCAAAAAATAAATAACTTGTACATAAGCCAAAGAATCCAGGCTTTAATTTTTCTACACTTAGCAATAAAATTTGAAACACTTACAAAGTTTAACATGGGTAGAGTTTCGTTAGGCTCCATATTGCCTAACTTGCTATCTTGCAAAAGCCTGTCCTTGAGATGATATTACAGAAAGGACAACAGAAAATTTGTATCAACAATTCTACTTTGTTTAACTCTTTCCAAGAATTACTTTGCACCCACAGGAAACTGGAAACCATTTCACTGTGACATTTTTAAATATAATTTTTCCCCATGTGTGAAACTGGCTAAAAAGAAATTTTCCACTTATCATGGAATAGATTTTTTGTTGAAGCGTCTTAATGATATAATGAAAATTTTATATATGCCAAGCATGTGATGGAATAAAAAGGCTGTTGTCAAGTAGAAAGGTTGGATTCTAGATTCACTACATTAGCCTGCCCATTCCCCTTTCTTGTTGTAAGCAGTTTACGTGAAGTGAGTTTTTTTTAAGCATTTTTTAAAAGGCTCATAAACTTGCCTCAGAAGTGTATATGGTATCTAACTTAATCCTGCAATCACAAATCATGTTCTGTTTCATCGTCTAGACTCGAGTCTCTTGTTTCCCCCTTTGTGAATAGCACACGTTAATCTTCTGCCTTGCTGATTTCATTTGTTAGATTTGGGCTACCTATTAGAATAGCATATTTTGGCATGAGACAAAAATGAAACCCCTCTCCACAAATCATGGAATGCCCTAGATTTGTGCACATATGTGTCTGTGCATGTATGTGTTTTATTCACGTTTTGTAAATCTTACCACCTCTCAGAAGGCATAAAATGTAGCCAAAAAGGCCAGCTGTGCTCATAAATGTACTTTAGTAAATGCCCAGACATTATCTGTTTTTCTTTTTCAAAATCAATGGGGGTTCCCCGCATGTGTATATTCTACTATTTCATTCACAGTTTACTTTTTCAGCATCGTGCTGAAGTGTAACACTAACCATAAAAATAATAATAATAAAAAAACGAACAGTCAAAAGTACTTTCCCACATGTAAATAAATGGAATTACTCATCTTTTAGGGGAAGCCAAAATAAAAAGGATTATAAAATATCAATAGTTTAAACATCTGAAAAATATTTTACTATTAAATATTAAGATATTTGTTTGTCACTTAAAACTACTAAAATAGCTGTATTTGATGGATATCAAATGAATACTTTAGGGTGTCCTGATTATCAGTTGTTTGACGCTAAGTTGCATGTCTTGATATTTTCTTTTTCTTTAATGATTAAAATATGTGACCAATCTTAGTCTAAACGCCAGAATCCATTAGAAAAGAAACCCAGATAAGTTGAAAAATACAACACGTTGGTTGGAAAAAAAATGCTTATGGCATTAAAAAAAATGAAGTTCTCTTAAAGAACTTTGAGTAAAAGATAGTCTGAAGATAAGAACTCAAACTAATAGTGCTCATTCAAAAGAAACTAAATTTTCTATTTTCCTAAAATAAGCCTATTTTATTACCTTCACAATCAGATGTTCATTTTTATGTGTATTTTTCTCCTTGATTAGTTATTAAAGGAATGCTCATAATTTGTCATAACTGAAATCACCGGCAGCGTGCAATAAAAAAAACCCTTTCAACTCTGATCTGAGTAAAAGCCCCAGTTTAATTGTTCAGAGTACTTCCTATTGTTTTAAGAATATAACGCAATAAAATGGTCACAATACATCTCAGACAGGGAAGGCTCATGCTAATTAAAAATTCAAGTATATCTAGTGATAATTTGATATAAATTTCACCTCTCGGTCCAGTATTTATATCATATGTATTTGCATTTACACAGTATCTGTCATCTAACAGAGAACTGACTCGGGCCAAGATTGTCTTCAGTTATTTAAAATAGGTCACTAGGCAGAAGGACAGACTTCCACCTTTATTACTATTTAATGTGTTCCTAATTTTAAATATTTACAAAAGAGAAAGTACAGTAATAAGGACCTGATTCTTTACACACAAAGACACTTGTGTAACAGTTTTGCAGGATCAGTCCTCAAAAGGACACTTTGATATCGAACATATTTGGGAACCAAAAACCTCAGAATGTGTAACAATTAGACTGCATCTGAAGTCTTTAAATCAAATTGAAAGGTTGTTTCATCCACAGCTTTATTTCCAGCTTTTTTTCAGTAACAGGAAGTCTTTCCATGGTCTCAGTATTAATATGAAAGTAAAATCTAACTCTCTTTTCCCAAAGATATTTATTTATCCATTAGATTCCATTTGGCATGTGAATGTTAAGTAATGGAGTCTGACACTTCCTCTGTACCATTCTAACAGCATACAGTATCTAGGCTGCAGTAAGAAGGCCAATCTTCCTGGTAATGTAATGTGTTAGTGATGTATCCTGACAGCACATGTCAAATATAGTAAATCCTATATAATTTAACAATCCTGGACAGCATTTGCTATTCTTCCTTTAAATGTGTTCACTGTAAATTCAGAAGTCTAGTAGAATAAGTTGTGAAGTTAGTATAAGAAAACTGTTCCTGCCTATAATGTTCTGTACATATCCTGCTACCACTGAAATGAAAGGTTTCATTATGTAAAACATGAGTTGTGAAGGCATTCTTTGATTTCTCTCCATATTAGATTTTAATATAATATTGGAAACAGGCACAAGGGGAATTTAATTCTTCACTAAAACCAATCCAGTTCGACCCCCAAAATTCTCATTTCTGAGGGGCTCCCTGCAGGGATGGCTAGCAAGTTAGGAACAAGTCTGCATTCAAATTTGACTCAGAAGTTCAGCACTTCTTGTGACTTTCTGTGAGAGAAAATAAAAAAAACAGTATTTTATTTCTTTGCTCTTTCTTCCATATGGGAAAAAAACATATTTATTTTAAAAAAATCTGGACCCCGCCCCCAGCTCTGTAAAAAAGGAAGACTTTTTACCTTAGTACATAGAATCCCAGTAGTTAGAGACAAAGACCTCTAAGATCATCCAGCCCATCTGTTGACAATGTAGGATATTGTTCCCTAAAGGACATAACACAGAGGCTGCTGTGAAAACGTACCAAATATTATCAGCAACTCTATGGCCCTTTAGCTTTTAAGTTGCATCCTGTTTTGAAACAGAGTATATAGCTGTTCCAAAACTAAAGATTCAAAATCAAAAGCATGAGGATTGGTAGTTGGGGAGATAGGGGTATGCAACTTACCATCTTGGAAACACAATGAATCATACATGTTAGAGATGAAAGATCTAATAGGATTGTTTCTTACAATACAGAGCTTTGTCCAGCCCACTTTTAAATCACCACAGCAAAGAAGCTTCCACCCAATTAAAACAGTTGATTATATAATATTTTCCTGTTTATGTCTGTCTTATTTACTTTTAAGCTTTGTGGCTTTGATTTATCTTAGTGGTAATTTAGGAACTGTTTAAGATCTTCACCCCAAAATTTTCATTTACAGAAGAACAAAGCTAACATGAAAGAATAATGCAGTTCATTGGCCTAGTACTTTCTACTTCCTAATCTACAGTACCTTCATGCTGCAATAAGGGATAAACCTGTGAATGGTGCACTCTCTCTCCTGGTCATCCAGCCTTATGATATTTGCATATTGCACTGGTATAGGATGAAACAGTCATGAGTCCAAACCAAATCTGACACTGAGACTAACTGGTGGTATCACATTAGGCTACTGCTGGAAATGGTCCTCATTAATGTCATTGGTGCACCTTGAGATGGACATAAAGATAAGGGTGGAAATGATGATGAATTACTGCTAGTGCCCAGTATTGATCAAAATTAGGAATGTTAGTTAAGAACAATATAGAATTCTCCTTAGATTCAGTTGCTTGATGCTAGAAGCCTGACATTATATTATTTGTAAAACTAGCAAAACCTGTGGGTATTTCTTTCATTTGTTCAGTCCCCAGAGACACCCAAGGAAGTAAAACAAAAGCAACTGAGGTTTAGGTTTCTTTTAGACCTTGGATTGAACATAGTTTGACTCTGATATAGCTTTCTCTTTCTACAAAAATGGTACTTGTTGAAAGATTGTACTGGGTTGTTTTACATTGTTACAGTGTTTTTCACAGGAATTATAGGCCTCTGGGGGACTGAAAATATGTAGCAACATCTCTTTTTTCAAATATAAACATGCGTCTGAGTAAACACTTAATCTATTCTGGTATTATAGCATTTATGACTGAGAACATCAGTTAAAGGAAGTGTTCCCCATTTTTAAAAAAAAAAAGAAGAGATTTTTCCATAGTCTCAAATCTCCATTTAAAACAAATATTGAACTCAGTTTATTTCTCATCGTTGACAAAAAAAAAAAAAGTAAGAGAGTTTAAGTGTGTGTGTACAAACAGTAACTCGTGTCTCTTTTCAAGGCAGATGCATGTCTACCAATGCTGAGAATGAGGTCATTGGTCAAGTCACTGGGCAGAACTGTTTTGGGATTAAAATTTGTTGAAACACCAGTACTCTCTGAGCCCACTGGTTGTCTAGCTCTGGAGTGAAAGAGTACAATTATTGCAGGGTTATGCACTGATAACTGCAAATGTTCTAAACTTATTATGTTTCATATGAAAATAATAAAAAAATTTGATGCTTATTCACTTTGATGATGCAAGATAAGGCCCTTAAAAAGGTCAGTAGACAATTTGTGGGTGTAATCCAGGGGTAGGCAACTTATGGCACACGTGCTGAAGGCAGCACAGGAGCTGATTTACAGTGGCACTCACACAGCCTGGGTCCTGGCCACAGGTCCGGGGGCTCTGCATTTTAATAAAATTTTAAATTAAGCTTCTAAAACATTTAAAAAACCTTATTTACTTTACATACTACAATAGTTTAGTTATATATTGTAGACTTACAGAAAGGGACTTTTTGTATTACCAGCACACAAAACCTTAAATTAGAGTGACTACATGAAGACTTGCACATTATTTCTGAAAGGTTGACAACCCCTGGTGTAATCAGTTATCTAAAGCTCTCAGAAACCTACATGTAACAACTGCAGGTGCAAAATTTGCACAATAGGAAGGTGAGGCTGAAAAGTAGGTCCAAAGACCTGACTGGATATTGTATCCTAGAAATTAATATAACAGGACTATTTGTGTGAATAACTGCTCACCAACAAGAGTATGCAGATCAATCAGAATAGGTGACTGAGTAACTGAAAAGGTCCACATTTGTTATTGTACATTTAATTACCATATTTTACACAAAATGATTTTAAATTAATATATTTATTTGGGCATAAGCTGCATCTGAAGAAGTGAGGTTTTTTACCCATGAAAGCTTATGCCCAAATAAATCTGTTAGTCTTTAAGGTGCCACCAGACTCGTTGTTGTTTTTGTGGATACAGACTAACATGGCTACCCCCTGATATTTAAATTAGTATGGAGCTAATTCTGTCATATCTGGTTTTACTTCCAATACAGTTTGTTTCATCATGATGCAACTGGTGAACATAACTTCCTGAAAACTAAAGTTTTACATTGTAATTTTTTTTTTCTTAACAAACATGTCATATCAAGTGAAACAAATCCTTCTTGTTCTGGAAGCTGCATCCAGTTTATCACTAATCTTTATGTAGGATGCAGATTTTCCAACATCGCATCCACTCATATCTGCAAAGATTTTTACTTCATGGTGTTTCACCACATTGCTTAGGAAAATAAAAAACTATCATGGATTTGGCAGTGTTTTTGTGTGAGGGAGCAGGTTTGTTTATTTTAAAGACATCTGGTGCTAACCCACTTCAGGATAGAATGGTTCATTTAGATTAGTGGACTAATGGTTGGGTTTTATAGAGTGCCCTTTTACAAATGCTGGGATAAGCATTTGATCTGATAAAGTAAGATTAGAAGACACTATATCAAGGGATATGAAAGGACTGAGTCTAAAATATAAAATAATACAGCATACAATTTATAGCTCAAGTTCTGATCATCCTTCTCAGGCAAACAGCCCCATTAAACTCAATGGCAGCAGGGGGGGCTCCAGGCACCAGTGCACCAAGCACGTGCCTGGGGCGGCAAGCCATGGGGGACGGCCTGCCGGTCGCCATGAGCATGCCGTCGAATCCATATTACCAGAGGACCTCCCACAGGCGCGCCGCCGAAAGCCACCTGACTGCCATGCTTGGGGCAGCAAAATACATAGAGCCGCCCCTGAATGGCAGTGCTACTGTGAGTAAGGCAAGCAGGATTGGGCCTTATACTCTTTTTATCCTAAATAGGAATAATAATTATATTATGATATTAACTAGAGATAGGCTGGGACTAAAATATCTACATTGGCTGACTATTGACAAGCAGTTGACATTTAGTGCCTGTACCCAATAATAAAAAATAAAGGCTTCCATTGAAATGACTCAGCTCTTCTTACATCGAATGTGGTTGAGCTACTTAGTAATACATTATTATTTATTTGTATAGCAATATTGCCTCGAGCCCCCAGCCCGTTATACAGGGCACATATACACATACGACAAAAGATGGTCCCTGCCTCAGAGAGCTTACACTCTAAGAATAAAATGAGAGGCAAGAGCTGGAGACAGACAGTGCAAAAGATAACAATCAGAGGATTATAATAAGTGAAATGTGCTGGGTTCACTTCTTACCATTTGCCTTGTCACTGTTGTGTGCAGTATATGAGTGATAAGCAGGAGAGAGAAGATGTGTTTTCATTTGTAGGCTGGAAAGAGATGGGGAAGAAAAAGGCAAGATAGGCCAAAAAAAAAAAGGAACACACGTTGGGTCAGATCCTCAACTGGTGTAAATCAGTGATACTACATTAATTTTAGAAGTGCAACACTAATTGACACCAATTGAGGATCAGGCCCATTAAGCTCAAAAATCACCCAAATTTCTTACATTTCTCTCAAAATCTGAAAACAGTGGTCCAGACTCTCAGTTGGCACAAATTAGCATAGATCTATTAAATTCAGTGCTGATGAACTGATTTATACCAGCTCATTTTAATAAAGATAACTCAAAAATGGTGAAAAGATCTTTTTCCTACTTCAAAATTTGATTCATCAAAAAAAGGTGTATTTACTGGGGGAAGAGGCGGAAGTGCCAAGTCACCAAAAATTGGTGCTTAGACTGGAAACACTTTCTCAGATCATATAAGCATAATCGAAAGTGCAGTGCTATAACTGATCATTAATTTAATTGCTATTATTAGGCATTTATTTTTGGACAAATAATGTTTCTCTTTTTACTAATACAATTATTTATCAATGTTTAGGTTACTCTTTTCCTCAGAGTAGATACAAAAAATGGCCCTTTTTGAAGCCTCCAGTGTGGACAGGAGATATTTAGCAAGTAAACCATTTTAAAAACTGAGATGGAAAAGGAACTGTAGTGAGTATTTTCTAAAACATGTTCTTATTTTTCTCTTTTTAGTGGGATTTTATATATTTGAACCATATTTATAAAACCTAGTTACAATGAATAATAATTTCCACGTATATAGGCTAGATCAGGGGTTCTCAAACTGGGGGTCGGGACCGCTCAGGGGATCGCAAGGTTATTACATGAGGGGTTATGAGCTGTCAACCTCCACCCGAAATCCTGCTTTGCCTCCAGCATTATAATGGTGTTAAACATATAAAAAAGTGTTTTTAATTTATAAGAGGGGTTGCAGTCAGAGGCTTGCTATGTGAAAGGGTCACCAGTAAAAAGGTTTGAGAGACACTGGGCTAGATTGTATCTAGCCCTTGCACAGCCTTGCAGCGCTTGCTCGCTCTGTGTAGTGGGAGGAGGAAGAGAACAGAGGGACAAGGAGAGCTCAGAGAACTCCCTCACAGTACATAACATCCCTTTTCTAATAAGAAGCAATCTCCAGTCCCCTGTTATCTGCCAGTATTCTGGATCTTTCTTAGTCTGGATTCAGTTCTGGGCAAACTGGGAGTTCACTTGTTATTCTGACAATCTCTTTTCCATTGGCAAGGGAAAAAACATCCACATTCATCCTGCTGGACATCTCTGTAACATTTGATACCCTTGATCAAATTTACCTGACCAGTCTCCAAGAAGCTGCTGGGTAAATGGAAACACTCTGAAATGGCTCAGGTCCTCCCCTGCTCAGACCAAACCTTGTGGGTCATTTAAAATAAGTGTTTCTCCACCTCCAGAGCCCTCAGTTGTTGATTCCACCAAGACCTATCCCATCTCCCACATATATTTTAACATTTCTGTGAAGCCATTGGGATAGCAAGTGAGATCACATAGGCTGGAGCTCCACAAATACTTAGCTCTTCATTTGCTTTCATCAACATGAAACAAGCAGTTCCATCTTCCAGCTTTTTCTGCCAAGCAGAAATCAGCACCTGGAGAAAGAGCAGCTGGTGAAAGCTGAGCCTAGGCACAAGGGAATGTTGGTGGCAGGAAGAAGGAAGCACTTTAAAAAAAACTTGTCTCCCCTATAATTTTCCCCACTATCAAAGGCATCTGCCCTCAGATAGTTAAGTCAGAGTACAGCCCTTGGGATCCTTCTAGACTTCTTCGCATTTTTTGTTGCCCAAACACCCATGGTAGTAAACTCTCACTCTGATGTATGACTGGCCAGAATATTGTTCCCCATTTTATTGGGCACAGACCTGGCATTAGTAGTCCATATACTCATGACCTCTAGGTTTGACTTACTGCAACTCGTAGCTAGGAATGAAGCCACAAAAAACTATCTCGAACAATGCACAGAATTAGTCCATCTAGCAACAAAGATCACCATGAACATATCATCATTCTGCTCTCTGAATTGGCTCCCCAGTTAATGTGTCTGTTCAAGGTCTCTGTCCTGGTATCTTAAAACCCTCCACAGACCTAGCCCTATCTACCTGACAAATAGTCTCTCCCACCAAGATCATACTCTCCCACAACAACACTGTTCCATTATAACAATTAAACTATTGAATAACACATGAGGCTCATGAATGCAGAAGACAGAACTGCATTTAGATAACCACAGAGCTCACCAGTTTCTGAACTAAATGCAAAACTAATTTCTCCAACTTAACTTGCCCTCAGTAAGTTTTATACACACACCACAAACAAGAAAAAAAGATTTTATAAACTAGTCAAACCATTTCTCCTGCAGGGTGTAAAAGAACACAATCAGAGAAAGAGATTGTTATTGTTGTAGTCTTAGTGTTCAAATAGTACAGGAGCAGTGCAATATAAATACCTAATATAACTAAGGATCATGACATCTTTTGATTTATTCCAAGTGTAATCCACACACCTTCTGGGTGTGGTGTTCTATCCCATGGGGGGAGAAGAGAGAGAGAGACTTAGCTAACAGCCATATGGCTTTTAGCTCATGCACTAAGCTCCAGAGGTCGCAGATTCAATCCTGTACACTGAGAGACCCGGTTCAAACCCTGCTTACACAAGATAACTTTGAAGTTACATTGTCACCACCATCTGCATGGTGGTTCAGTTCAGTTCTATTAATAGAAACAATTAATCAAACTAAAAAAATCTGGATATCAGGTTTGCTTTAAATAGCATCTGCAAAGCTTAGGTGCTTACCTGTTTATCTAACTCAGCCAGGCCTGTTAAGTCTGCATGGCTGATCTAGCCTTCACCCCCAAAAACATCTTTCTTATGAGATTTCCAACATTTATGCTGTCTGTTGGATATATGGTTAGATCAGCCTCTCTCTCTCACAGTATTTGCAGACTCTAGTTCCAGACCTGGCTGGACAACCTGTGTAAACAGACTGGTTCTAAATACGGTTCAAGGTACAAGGATGGAAGTTCTAGTATTATTTGAACTGGTTTGCTGATCCCTCCTCAGCACTAGCCCACCACACTACATAGACAGATGTTTGATCTGAAAATTAAGTGAATTTTCCCCTGGTGCATTGTTTATAACTTCAGAAATTTTACAGAGACAAGGTGGGTGAGATAATAACTTTTATTGGACCAACTTTGGTTGGTGATAAAGACAAGCTTCCAAGCTTACACAAAGCTCTCCTTCAGTGTAAGCTGGAAAGCTTGTCTCTCTCACCAACCAAAGTTGGTCCAATAAAAGATATTACTTTACCCACCCTATCTCTCTAATATCCTGAGACCAACAAACACCGCATGCAACTTTAGAGCTACTCAGCTAAGTCGGTCAGTGGTTAAAACGAACCCTTGGATGTTCAGTGTTATGCAAGATTGAAAATTGTGAAAGTTTCTTGATAGTCATTGTTAGAGAGCCCTTCACCGCCTCCTCTGGTTCTTATCACGCAGACAGAAAGCAGAAGACCAGAAGTCCCAAGTGCAGGCAGTGCAATGTTTATTGGGGTTAGTTCCAAACAAATATATCCATAGTCTACACGCTGGCAGAGTCTGTTTCTCAGTGTTCGGTTCCCAGCTCTGATGCTGCAGAGAGTGTCTACCCCATATCCCCTTCCCAGCTCCGACACCGCAGAGCCTTGCCTATGTCCCCGATCCCCATTCCCCTATTCTCATTTCCCATTCCCCCCTCCTCCTTCTTAGCAGACCCAGATATACCTGCAATGCATGCCCCTAGGCACACCCCTGACAACTTACGGTCATGTTCCATTTGGGAAGGTCATGAGTTGGGGTCTTCATTCCACTTCTTTTGTATCCCCTGGGAGGGGTAAGGAGTGAGGTTATGCTGTGGTCAGGGACAGGCATTTATTTAGTCTTTTAGTGTTTTATACCTTCCTCACCCCCTTTGCCCCTCCCAACTGATTGCTTGATGTTGCCTTGAGATAGGGGTTGAGGCAATCTTACAAAGTAACAATTTAACCACTCTTATATGTTCCCATTGTACTAATAAATCCATCTGACTAAGCAGAAGCAACATACACAGTCTTTGTTCTTTGTTTACACATATTAGTATGAGAGTATCAAAAAGTCAAACCCAAAATTCTATCCCAAGCTAACAAACGGAACTATATACTAACAGTCATCATATGGCTAAAACCCCACAAAGTTCATAAAATGTAGTGCTAAGTGTTTAATAGCCCTCAAATTTTCTTCCTTCCTGTAATGAGGTGATTTAGCAGTTACACAAATAAATCATCTAAGAACATACCTCAAGATCCCTGAAGAGATTTTTTTTTTGTACTTCCTGAAAGGTACACCTGTGCTTATTTAGATTTCTTTGTTCCTTCCACATTTTTAGCACATTTAAAAGTAGTAAAAATAGCTTCTGAAAACCCTACTGATTGATTCAGAAGGCCACACAGATGCCAAGTAATGAGATGGTGGAAAAATTCACATGAGTGAGCAAAGATACTTGCTCATAGGTATACTACTCAATGATCATTTATTATTTGCTGGCTGAAGTTTTACATGGAAAGAGCTGGTTTAGGCAGTGACAGTGCAAATATGATAGAGAAAAGCTGAATCATTTGACCTAAGGTAGGAAAAAAAAGAAAAGAATAAAAAATAAAATGTCAAACAGAAAGCAGCAAGAGAAAGGCATCATGTGGTACCAGATTGTCCCAATTGTCATTCGTTTCCTCAAGTCTTCCCACTTACATTCCAGCCACCTGGATTTTAAGACTATCTGCAAATTCAGCTTCATATCTTCATCTCTTCTTCTCTCTCCTTACTCCCACCCTTTCAGTCTGTATAAACTGAATTATTAGTCCCACTCAATGCCCAGGTTATGGCTCTGGATCCATTAGGGCCCACGCAAGCCTGAACCTCCACTCAAGCAATGTCACTACTCACTGTCCTTTTAAAAATATTTCGGCAGGTAGGCTTGGAGCCACTGCACTTCCAAAATTACCTCGAAACCACTTATTCAAAGCATCCGAGTATTCATTTTGAGAAAGGATTCTTGGGTGAATATTACAACTGGGAAGTAGTCCAAGCGTTCTCATTGGTCAGTGGGCAAGTGATATATTCTGTAGGTACTAAAATGCCATGCATCTGGGTAGAAGCATGCCTTGCTCTTTCTCATTTTTGTTCTCTTACTGAAAAACATTATTAAAGATAGTTAAATGAAAGCCAAGCAATATATATTGATGACTGGAGCCCCAAATTATTTCAAGCTTTTACAAGAGTTTTCTGAGCTTGGTCTGAGCACTGTAGAACATTCCTCAGCTTTTGAAGCACTCTTATGAGTTGGTTTTATATCATCTTACTCTGGATCTATTTGTACTTCTAATGTGTTTTTTCCCCTTCACTAGCATATCAATCTTACACCTAGAGAACATGGAATGGGCACATTTAATAGGCAAGTGTGTGTAGGGACGAAGCATGGGAGTCCAACCTAATAGTTGGAGTCAGGAGCCTGGAACCCAGAGCCAGAGACAGGTGCCAAACCAGGGGTGAAAGGAGGAGTCAGCAGTGGGACATAAGAACAGGGACCTGGAGTGAGGCAAGAAAGCAGGAACTGGGAACAGACAGGAAGATGGGGCTCAGGAATCATGCAAGTAGGCAGAGTACATGGTAGCAAACAACCAAAAATTCCTCTAGCTCCTCAGACAACTTCCTGTACTTCTTTCTGGTTTAAGAAGACGCTTACCAGCCATAGGTGGGGGCTGGTCATCTCTCCCAGTCAGGAGCTTCATGGGAGAGGCCCTTTGCAAACTAAAACTTCATTGGGCCTCATTGCCACTCATCAGTCATTTGCACTGAAAGCCTAGTTTTCTTTTATTATTTAGTACTGATTTTTACGTGTGTTTTTTACATTCTCCTTTACTAGGAGAAATTTCTAGTCATTTTTCATGTTCACAGATATTTGTACAAATCAAACATCAGCTTTCACTCATAAAAAACTCTGGCTATCATGTATTGGAAAATCTTGTGAAACGTCAGCACAGACGTTTATTCACTTTTACGCAAAACCAGGAAAAAGGTGAAGTTCACTTAATCTGCAAAATGCATCACACAGTTCTCACAATAAGAATCTTTCTTGAACATTGTGAAAGGGTCTGATTAGCTTATTTTCAAAAGGATATTATAAAAAATGAAGAAGGTACAGCAGAGAGAAACCAGACGTAAGGACTTAAGAGGCATTCAAAAAAATCAATATCCTTTACTAGAGAAGAGGAACCCTTAGTTAGTTGCACAAAATTTTTGATGAACAGAGAATGCAAATGGAATACAGCTATCTTAGCTAGTTTCAAAAAGTTTGTACTTACCTGTGAAAGTGCCTGCCACTAATGGAAATTATTACACAGAGAAGTACTATTTGGAAGGAAATAACAAGAAAAGAAATAGGAGCAACGATTTGGTTTAAAACGGGAATCTGAAATATTTGGAAGACAGAAATACGGTGACTCAATAGATGAGACAGATCTAAATGAGCTCCCTGGATTCTTTCCGTTTTCAAATTTCCTATGTTCCTATGAAATTAGCTCTTTAAAGTAGTTTCCAAGAGCCCGCCAATTCTTTTTTGGCTGGGCAAACTCACTTTCACTGAATGCAATGATCTGAGGTTTGTTTGAATTCCTGCTGTGTGGAAACCCACTGTACATTGTAGCAGGTGTGAGCACACTGAGGCTCCTTCAGTTGCAGTTCATTTCCACTTACTAACTATTTTATCTCACTGGACGAAGCAAAAGTGACTTTTGGGTTTCCTGGTAGTCTACTACTTCAAAGAACCTAAAAGTGATTTGTTTATTTCAGAGGAAATGGAGACCAGTCAGTGATGACAGATTTATTGGTTAAATGGACATCACAAAATTTTTTTTCATGCTATACAGGCTGGGCTCTAACCACAGTACAGGAATTCACAGTACAAGGTGATGCTGTGCATTCCAGAACTGCAGTCCCATTTAATCCACTCTTCTCTAATCTGTACATTTATACAGCCCAGGGGTGGCCACATACCGACCCTCCGAGCCACATATGACAATCTCCAGAAGTTCCAGAGCTGTGGCACACCTCCCACCCCACGAGGTGGAAGCCCTAGCAGGCACTCCTGACCCACAGGGCTGAAGCCAGAGACAATGTATGAGGGGGACACGTGGGGTCACATGCCCCCCCAGATTTTTGCCAGGGTTTGCTGGCCCCACTCAGTCACATGATGCTGTTGGGCCCCTCCCTGCACATCAGCTGCTGGAGCCAGCAAGATAGGGGTTGTGCCTTCGGTAGAGGCAGCTACAAACAGCTGGGAGCTGCAGGGAGAGCCGCTACTTTTTATGCTGCCTCTCCCCAAGGACTAAACCTACCTTTCCATGCAGAGCTAACACCTGGGAGCTGAAGGGAAGGGCAGCTGAGGGAAAGAGGAGGGGTGTGATTGGGGAGAGATGACTCAAGCTATGGGGGAGGAACTTTTAAATTGTGCCGCCCCTCTCGGCAGGCATCAGTCATTTCTCGCAAAAGCCCCGAGCCACACACCCCACCGCAGGGCAGAAGCTCCAAGCTCCCCAGCCCTCAGTCTGGTAGGCAAAGAATGGGATTATGGGAGGGGCTTGGAGACCACGCTTTAACTGTAAAAGAGCTGCAAGCAGCTCATGAGCCATAGTTTGGCGACCCCGATATAGCCTCTTCACACATTTTCCCAACGTGCTATATAGAAATCCAATAACCACTGTACCAAGCTACATTAATACATCTAGACTTGAAATCACAGCAAGAGAAATCAGTTGCTGAATATCTCCTGGCAAAGGGTCAGTCGTGATAAAGACAAAAGACACCTAGGTGTCTGATCCCTTCCAATTAAATCTCGGGATACAAGATTGGTTCTTAGTTCCTGGAAAGAGATTTCACAATATGACATAAGCATCAATAGTTTCCCAAGCTAGGAAACTAGACAGTGGAGAATTTTATGTAGGAGCAATAAAACATGAATATTAATATTAAACTTCAGTGGGAACCAATGGAAATTGTACAACATGGCTGATCAAACTTAATCCAATGAGAAGGCAAGCAGCAGAGTTTTCAACAGTTGGGAGGTTCTGAATGTATGAAGACCCATTGAAACAGAACTGCACATTCTAAATTGGAAAAAAGAATCAGACAAAGGAAGTCCACAGTTCTAAATCCAGATACTACTGGTATCATTTTGCTATAATCTTCTAATGACCACAGATCAGTCATGTTTACATCACTTGAAAAAGGCAATGAAGAGCTAAGGATAACATCGGGGATTTTCAAAACAGGCTCCTGTGCAAACTGGCAACTGCCCACTTACAACAGGAGTGAAGAATGTTGATCAAGCCAGGCAATGAGATCCAATCAATGGGGAATGCTACTTGATCTGGATTTAATTTTAGAAAAAATGTGTGGCTGGAACTGTGCACCAGCCAAACAAACTGACATTTGGAAAGAAACTGTAATATTTGTAGAGGCCGAGAAATATAGCTCTGCATCACCTCTATACATATGGTTGGTTAGACCAAGCCTGCCAATAATGGGCTCAAAATTTTCAAAAGGATAATATGTAGGTAATTATAGGCCTATTTTATAATAAATGGAAAGAGTTTATTTCTTACAGTCACACCCCCACAAAACTACTGTGGCTAACAATTCAGAAATTGAAACTATTTATCTTTCATGAGTACCATCATTTATATTATGGCCTCATCTAGCTGACCAAACCCAGATCAGGGCCTTATTGTGCTTGGTGCTGTATCTACACACAGTAAGAGAGGTAAGTGAGTATTATCCCCTTGTACAGATAGGGAAGGCACAGAGTGACTAAATACCTTGGCTAAGAAGTCTGTATCAGAGCTGGAAATTGAACTCTGAATCCTAGGCCCTTCCTTAAACTCAGGAGCATTTAATTTTGTCTTTAATACCAATATGGCTTATTCATTTAAGTACGTCTCTTTTCAATCCACCTATTAAACCTTTGATTAACTTCACTTGAAAATTTGCCCATACTATTAGAATTTCTTTTAAAAAGTGGTTTAACAATGAAGCCCCTAAGGAAAATACAATCTTATAAGCAAGCTTTTTGGCCCAAGCACCATGCTTTCCTATGTGTATGTACAACATTTTAGCACGATGGAACACCAATCACAACTGGGACCTCTAGCACTACTGTCACATAAACGTTTGCAATGCTAACACATCTAACAGTATATGTGAAAACTAAGAGTCATATGTCATTTGAGTGTGTACTATATTTTTATGTGATCTTGATTTAACCCCAATCTTACAAACACTAATACATGCTAAGGTTTATGCACTGTGTGTAGTCCTATTGAGTTCAATGTATTGACCTCAGTAAGAACAGAACATAAAGTTAAGCATGTGCTTAGTCTCTGGAGGACAGAGGCCTCAGTATAACCATTAATGACATAGGAAGAGTCATTTATAAATCAAAGAAAAAAATCAGCAACACCAGAGATCACATAAATAGGCATGTGGTTTGGTCTGGTAGTTAGAACATATTTTGCACTATGTCAAATCTTTTGACCACACTGCACTCTTAAGGTAACTTCTTGAAGGCACATTAGAGGATGGAATTGTTGGTCCTCATTAACCAGGACTGGCATCAAACTGGAGTGTTTTTAAACTGCCTAAGGGGTGTTCTTGCTTTAAATTCAAAGGCAAGCTGTTGGGATTGCACTGAATGTCTATTAAAAATTTCAGGCCATTACAAGAGCAAATACACAAAGAATATAGGAGTGAGGCAACTGGGAAAGAAGTCTGTGACAATGAGAAAGTACTTATGGATCATAAACTTATAATCATGAACAGAAAGATTGGAGTCTGAAAGCTGCCTTAGCATATGAGAGCTCAACACCCAGAAGTACCCATTTAGGCACCTGCAAAGAAGAACAACTTTTGCTGCAAAGTCGTGCTTTTTTTGATCATCTGCCCAAATTCTTTCCTTCCATATGAATCTAAATGATATTTCAGCTACCAACTTTCCATTGCTCTTTCGGTTTACTGGCAGCTTTTTCTAGCTTTTCAAATCCTTAAAAATATACTAACAACAATACGATTACTACCACTAATGATAAGGCGAATCAAGTACTAATTGAACAAAATGTTCATTCAGGGACTATTTACAACATTTTCTATCACTTGATTATTAGCAGACATAAAGACAATTAGTCATTATAAAAAGAAAAGGAATAACTAATTTTTCAGACCATGTTTGGGCTAACATATAAAGAAGTATAAATCTAGCTTATTTGGCATTGAAGAAGTCAAATACTCACAGATTATAGGATGAAGTGAGTAGACTGAAAATCAACATACGGTGAAAATGCAGAGAAAGCCGAAGACTGCACATCAAATGAATAAATGAAACCAAGAACATGTGAATCTTTAGAACCAGATCCTGCCATTAGGACACAGACCAGTGTTGAGTGTGGTGTGACGCCACACCACCCTAACAGGAGTTTTTTGAGTCATTGTGCCCAAGAGAAACACTGTGCTGCCCAGAGTTGCCTGGTGCATAGAATAGCACTGTGTGTTTCCTTCTCCTGGAAGGCTGCAGAAGGTCCCTTCTAGCTGGGTATAGTTGCAGGATTATGACACCTGCAGGCAGTAACAGGGCTCAGTTCCTGAGCTCAAGGGAACTCATGGATTGTAACTGTGCCTAGATCCTGCATGGGGCTGCAAAGAAGAATAGAGGTTTCTTGTGCTATCCACCCCTTTGTGTAGTTATGCAAGCGCCATGCACAATTTGTCCTAAAGTGGATAGAGGACAAGTAATGAAAGAGAAACAAGTTCAAAATTGTTAAGAATTCCTGCAGGGAAAATATGCAAGGGGTTACCATAGTGAATATTAAAGTCTCCTAAGATAAGCACCTTCTAGCAGGTTAGTGACAAATCAAACTAATTTGGAGAAACCTGTAAGAAAACAACGTAACTTTCATTTCAGAAAGCCTAAAGACCAATAAAGCTGCAGATGGTTTATAGTTCAGTAATCAGTGAAAATCAAGAACCCAGACAACTGGTGGAAGTCTGATCTTCAGACTGGAATGAAAGAAAGCTGCTTTGAGAAATGTATAAATATTACTGGCAGAACATTCTTTAATTCACATATGGTAATTTAGCGACATTTTGGGGATGGAAAGAGGCAGATAGCCAACCTAGAGCTCTTCATATATCCTTTTAGCATTTGTACCATGCAGTACTTCTCCCTTCTAGTTGCAGGTCTATTTTTTTTTAAATATTCATAGTTTCAGCTTCTATTGGTCTTTGTTTCACATATAAATTAACCTATTTAAAAGGATTTTTTTTTCTGAATTGCCTTGGTGCCAAGTCCTTTCTTAGCTTCATGCTCAGATAAATTGGACAGTGTTAGGTTAAAAAGGAACAAAAATTATTAGACAGCTGGAAGACTGATGCAGTAGGAAAAACTAAAAACGTAGAAATCAATAGCCCATCGCTTAACTAAGTAAGGTTAGAGGAGGGAGCACATATCAACTGCCTGCAAATATCTAGAGGGTGCACACGGAGGAGTAATTATTTAGGATAGTCCTAGAGCATAAAACTAGCAGCAATGGGATAAAATCAGGAACAGTTTAAGATTAACATGAGGAAAAAATTCCTGAAGGTGAGATCTATTACACTGTGGAACAGTTTCCAATGGATATTCATCAATGCAAGCTATTTTTAAAAATCAAAATGAATATTTCATAATCAGAACCATACCGTTTAACCTGATACATTAGCCTTTCTGTAGTACTGTACTGAAAACCACCCTGAACTCTGTTCTTTAAAACTACTGCTTCATTCCTGCCTGTCACTTATTTAAATGAATTATTCAAGTTTGTTAAATATTGCAATTCTTGTGTAAATGGTGCCATGGCTTTTCCAAACCATTTTGTACTCAGTGACACTTGACTCAAACCCACTATGAAAACCAGACCTTCATATTTATACAGTAGCTAGCATTCTTCTCCGGTTCTATTTTCACTTAGCTATCTTAGGTTTTGTCCTCTTGCCCGCCAGCACTATAATATCTGAGTACCTTCCATGTTAATTAGACTGGAAATAATGAAATCCCTAGCGGACCTCATGGAGGCTCTGGCTCGTATCCTTTTTTGATTTATAGAAAGCTTTGCTTGGACTACAGTTAAAGAATATGGAAGAAGGTTGGTGTTCGGATATGATTCTGGTATGGCCAGATGGGGGAGAGGATGCTGATTGGATAGCATTCCTCAGCTCCCAGAATTTAGCCCAGCTCAGGGGTTGTGTGGAGCCTCATTTGGCTCCATTCTAGCAGTCCACACTACCCACCTGAACTAGGAATGGGAACCTGTCCTAGCAGATGCTACAGGTCTAGCCAATCACCAGTTTAGGGAGTCAGGAAGGATTTTTTTCCCCCAGAGACCAATTGGCAGAGGATTAGGGAGTTTTTTGCCTTCCTCACAGAACCTTCACATGGGTTAAGTTGGAATGCACTTAGTACCCAACAGAGGTACTGGGGCTGAGTTGTTTATTTGTTGCAACTTGCGATGGTTTGCAACGTGGTTAAGAGAATAAAATGAACAGTTCAAGAGGTAAAAGACCTGGGATTTTGGTGTTGGGCCTTAAGCATATAGGATTGTGGCCTTCATGGGCTGAGATCAGACCTTGTGGCCCTCGCAGGCTAAGATCCCCACGCTGCTGCACCCTCTGTCCCTGCTCCCTTACAGTGGGGAGGGTGCTAGGACTCAGAGAGAGCTGAGTCCAGGGGGTCACTGAAGAGATCATACCCTACATGATGAGTTATATGGTAAGGAGCCCTGTAACCGCCATACTGGAACCAATTAAATGCCTGGTATGAGTGATAGGCAGGTGGCACTCCTCCGTTGTGTTAAGGTTTAATAAATCTTGCAACCTGTTGCTTAATTCCATCCTCATTTTGCAGCATGTCTACATCAAATTAGGCAATGATGTTGGTTTCTATGCTTTTTAAATAGATTAAATTACTACTCATCAAAATTAAGAGATGCATTATTAGCCAGAGGCAGGAAAAGTTCAGACAAAAGCTGTAAATGTGTCTTCACACTGCTCTGCAAATGCACCTCAATCCTGGCATGCAGCAAACTAGCTATTTCAGTCCTGGAACAGAATCCTCTTGACTGAGCCTGAAAGTTGTGCCAAATTGTGTGGTGGTTTTGTGACTTGGAAAAAAGCCCACTGGGGACTAGCTGGACCACAGCCAATTTTGTGTTCTTGTGATCTACTCCCCTGAGAATTAGGTCTCCAGAGTTTCAATTCTAATATACTTTTTCTACAAGCCCACCTTACAGCCAGTTCAGTGATATGGGCAGACAAATAAACAGTGACAAGTTTTTAAAGTGCTTGTACACAAATAAGAATTTTAGATATACGTTGGGGACGCATCAGTTGGAAATGACGGAGGAGGAGAAGGACCTTGGGGTATTGGTTGATAGCAGGATGACTATGAGCCGCCAATGTGATATGGCTGTTAAAAAAGCAAATGCGATTTTAGGATGCATCGGGCGAGGTATTTCCAGCAAGGAGAAGGAGGTGTTAGTGCCGTTATATATGGCGCTGGTGAGACCCCACCTGGAATATTGTGTGCAGTTCTGGTGTCCCATGTTTAAGAAGGATGAATTCAAACTGGAACAGGTTCAGAGACGGGCTACTAGGATGATCCGAGGAATGGAAAATCTGCCTTATGAAAGGAGACTCAAAGAGCTTGGCTTGTTAGCCTGCCAAAAGAAGGCTCCGGGAATATGCTTGCTCATATAATATATCAGGGGATTAACGTTAGGGAGGGAGAGAATTATTTAAGTTTAGTACTAATGTAGCATGAGACGAATGGGTACAAACTGGATATTAGAAGTTTAGACTTGAAATTAGACGAAGGTTTCTAACATTAGGGAGTGAAGTTCTGGAACGGCCTTCGAGGGAAGTAGTGGGGCAAGAATTATCTGCTTAAGACTAAGCTTGATAAGTATATGAGGGGAATGTTATGATGGATAGTTTAATTTGGGCAACTGATGTGATTATCGGCAGATAAGTCTGCTCAATGGTCTGTGAGGGGATGTTGGATGGGATGGGGACTGAGTTACTGCAGAGAATTCTTCTTGGGTGCTGGCTTTGAGCTTGCCCACATGCTCAGGGTTTAGCTGATCGCCATATTGGGGTCGGGAAGGAATTTCCTCCAGGGCGTATTGGCAGGGCCCTGGGTTTTTTCGCCTTCCTCTGCAGCGTGGGGCATGGGTCGCTTGCTGGTGGATTCCCTGCAGCTTGAGGTCTTCAAATCTCAATTTTGAGGATTCAATAACTCAGTCATGGGTTCGGGTTGTTATAAATGTGATGGGCAGGGTTTTGTGGCCTGCCTTGTAGGAGTCACGCAGATGATCATATTGGTCCTTTCTGACCTATGAGTCTATGAGTCTATGAGTCTAAATGCTAGAAGTCTAAAAATAAGATGGGTGAACTAGAGTGCCTAATGATAAAAGAGGATATTGATATAATAGACATCACAGAAACCTGATGGACTGAGGACAATCAATGGGACACAATCATTCCAGGATACAAAATATATTGGAAGGACAGAACAGGTCATGCAGGGCGGGGGGAGTGGCACGATATGTGAAGAAAATGTAGAATCACATGAAGTAAAAATCTTAAGTGAATCCACATGTTCCATAGAATCTCTGTGGATAGTAATTTCATGCTCTAATAAGAATATACATTAGGGATCTATTATCGACACCTGACCAGACAGTGATAGTGATGATGAAAAGCTAAGGAAATTAGAGAGGCTATCAAAATTAAGAACTCAATAATAGTGGGGATTCCAATTATCCCCATATTGACTGGGAACATGTCACCTCAGGATGAAATGCAGAGACAAAATTTCTCGATACTTTAAATGACTGCTTCTTGGAGCAGCTGGTACAGGAACCACAAGGGGAGAGGCAACTCTAGATTTAGTCCTGAGTGGAGCGCAGGAGTTGGTCCAAGAGGTAACTGTAACAGGACCACTTGGAAATAGTGACCAAATATAAATAAATTAACATCCGGTGTGGGAAGAACATTTCAAACGGCCAACACTGTGGCATTTAATTTCAAAAGGAAACTATGCAAAAATAAAGGTTAGTTAAACAGAAATAAAAGGTACAGTGACTAAAGTGAAAATCCTGCAGCGCATGGCGTTTTTAAAGACACCATAATAGAAGCCAACTTAAATGTATACCCCAAATAAAGAAACAGAGTAAAAAAACTAAAAAGGACCACCGCGGCTAAAACAACATATAAAAAAAGCATGGAGGGATAAAAAGACTTTCTTTACAAAGTGGAAGTCAAATCCTAGTGAGGTAAATAGAAAGGAGCAAATAAGTGTAAAAATCTAATAAGAAACCAAGAGGAGTCTGAAGAATGGCTACAAAACTCAAAAGTATAAAATGTTTAAGTACATCAGAAGCAGGAAGCTTGCTAAACAACCAGTGGGGCCCTCAATGATCGAGATACAAAAGGAGCGCTAAAGACGATAAGCATTGCAGAGAAACTAAATGGATTCTTTGCTTCAGCTCATGGCTGAGGAGTTAGCGAGATTCCCAAACCTGCCGGCTTGTAAGTGACAAATCTGAGGAACTGTCACAGATTGAAGTGTCACTAGAGGAGGTTTTGGAATTAATTGATAAACTTAACATTAACAAGTCACCGGGACCGGATGGCATTCACCCAAGAGTTCTGAAGGAACTCAAATGTGAAGGTGCGGAACTATTAACTAGGGTTTCAAGTATCAGAGGGGTAGCCATGTTAGTCTGGATCTGTAAAAGCATCAAAGAGTCCTGTGGCATCTTACAGACTAACAGACGTATTGGAGAATGAGCTTTTGTGCATCCGACGAAGTGGGTATTCACCCACGAAAGCTCATGCTCCAATACATCTGTTAGTCTATAGGTGCCACAGGACTCTTTGCTGCTTTAACTAGGGTTTGTAACCTTTCCTTTAAATCGGCCTCTTTACCCAATGACTGGAAGATAGCTAATGTAATGCCAATATTTAAAAGGGGCTCTAGAGGTTATCCTGGCAATTACAGACCGGTAAGTCTAACGTCAGTACCGGGCAAATTAGTCAAAACAATAGTAAAGAATAAAATTGTCAGACACCTAGACAAACATAAATTGTTGGGCAAAAGTCAACATGGTTTCTGTAAAGGAAATTGTGTCTTACTAATCCATTAGAGTTCTTTGAAGGGGTCAACAAACAAGTGGACAAGGGGGATCCAGTGGACATAGTGTACTTGGATTTCCAGAAAGCCTTTGATAAGGTCCCTCACCAAAGGCTCTCACTCCCTCTGGGGCAGCTGGAATTGGTCACTGTCAGTAGACAGGATACTGGGCTAGATGGAACTTTGGTGTGACCCAGTATGGCTGGTCTTATGATACTGCAATGAAACTTTCTGAACATTTAATGCAATTGCTGAATTGCCAACCCTAAGCATTCAAATATCATGAGGAAGTTTCTCCAAAACTGAATTGCTCTGCAAGCATACGAAAATGGAATACGATAATGGAACCTGATTATCGCCCAATTAGATACAGTGGACAGACTGACCAAAGTTATCTGTGCATTTATAATGTGCCTATCCCCACAGTACATAAGTGGATCTGTGAAATTATTTACTTTATTCAAGTTGTGAAACTCCACCTACAGAGTAATGGAGTAGAAGACCATTAGTTAAACAAATTTTCATTCCACCTATAGTGAAGCTTCATTCTTCTCCATGCAGGTTCCCCCTTCCTACTCCTAGAATGCAGGAATTATCACCTAACAGGCTGGAGTTAAAGGCTGAATTTCAGGGAGATTATAACTCCCACGTTTGCACCACTGGCTCCATAAAGAATTAAAAAGGAAGTTGCAAACACTTTTCTTCTGCATATTGTACATCTCTAAGCACATTAACAGCACTAAATATTAATCATCATCATCATCATCGTCTCTAGCTCATAATCCTACTGTAGCAACTTCCACAAACACCACCTTCTGTAGTGCTATACAAGATTAACTGTCTCTACCATTAAGAGCTTGAAATATACAAGAGAGAGAAGACAACACAAATGGCAGATGTACACGTGTTGACTTTTTTTTTTTGTTACTTTCTCTTTCTTATACAATGTTGAGGTGCAGAAGGCATTTGACTAACCTGGAATTGTAAGATCCCATGAAAGATATGAGGATTTAGGAAGAGCTGAATGAGAGAGGATGGTATATTGGAATTGGGAGTTCATTTCAGGCATATGGACAGTACAGAAGAAAGCATAAGAATGGGAGTGGGAAAAGGAAGTGAGCGTACAAGATGGAGCAAAGAAGGTGAGGTAGGATTAGATGAGAAACAATATCAGAGATGTAGGCTGAGGTGCAGTTGTGCAGAGTCCTACAGGTGAAGATGTGACCTTTACCATTGATTAGATAAGCAAGTGAGAGCCACTAGAATTCTAAGGGGGACGTAATCTGGTCTGATCAACGGATAGGATCATTTTAGCAGGAACAATGTGGAATTCCGTGCTGTGTTGATAACTTAGCAATTTTGTCGCTAGATTTAGTGACTTTTTGGTTTACCTAGTGAGCAAATAAGCGTCAAAGCGACCAGTGACTTTCACTGACAATTATAGTGATATTCAGAGAAAGAAGTCACCAATTTGTATGGTCACAAAATCATTCATGAGCAGCTCAGTAGTGTTAATAAAATCCATTCAATGCTCTTCTTAATCACATTCTGTTGTACACCAAGTCAATGTAATTACGTCTACACAACCTTAACCAGATGCGACGTGAGCGGCACCCGTCTGATGATGACAGTGTACTGTTGTAGTTGCTTGTAGGCAGCAGTGGCAATTATGGAAAGTAATGTGCAAAAAGCAAAGGGAGGTCTGGAGGGACAGCCAAATGCCAGATTAAGAAGTAGGGGGAACCCAGCCCTGCCCCATGTAACCAGGATAACCATGAAACCCCTTGCCAGCCCTCTACCAACTGAGAGACTCCAATGGAGCTGGTAAATGATAACAAAATAAACTCAGCTGCCAAGACTATCCAGCCGGAAAGGGAGCACCCAGCATTGCTGCTGCTTTCTGTTCAGCAGCTGAGAGCGTCCTCTCACTCGGGCAGGGTGAGCACAGAAGCTAGTAATGGGGGCAGGTTCAGCAGAATCACAAGAAATTGCCCAGATAAACAAGCCAGCTCCCTACTTCTTGGAGGAGATTTTAATCAGTTAACATTTCAGTGGCCAAAGGTTCAAAGATCTGTTGTCAACATTTTTTTCCTGCATCACCCTCGCCCAGGGAGTGGCTCCCTGGTCACTAACTATTTTTATTAAGCAGAAAATCATAACTTTTCCCCTTGGAGCAGTTGTATCCTCCCCTGCTCCACCTCCTTCCCCCCCCCCAATTAGATCTGGTTTTTTACCCCCTCTCCACCCATTACTTGCTAAGCATTTATTCTGCCACCAGGAGCTCAAATCAAACCCTTCCTCTCATTCACAGCCTCTCAGCCCAAGTCCTGGAATGTGCTTCCTTCTAAAGACATGCCCAATTATGCACTTAAAAACTCTATGACAAACTCCTATTAGAATACGAATTATAGTCTAAAAACATTTTCAGGGATTAGTGTGTATAGAAATTCTATAATGCATTATTTCAGTATTGTGTTTGTCATGAAAATTTACCATCCCGTGTATATACATATAATTTGCTGTTGAATTTTGTGGAAATTAGTTAGTGACATTTTTGACACATTTTGAAAGCTTAAATAGCAACTTTTCAGGGTTTCTCAGATAACTTCCTACTATGTAGAAGTGACAACACTGGAGTCAGGGAGAAAATTATAGTAATCAAGACAGAGATGCCCAGAGCATGGACAAGATGACAGAAAAGAGGGGTTGGATTTTTTATATCACATGAAGGAAGAAGCAGCAAAACAGCCTGGATGTGTGTGGGAGAAGGAGAAGAGAAGTCAAAAATGATCCCACATTGCACACTTGAGTGGCAGATAATATCTTCCAATCCACAACTTCAACCATGCTCAAAGTAAGAGGTATTACAGAGCCTTGGACTAGGAAACCAATGGCAAAGCTGCTACAGAGCTAGAGGACAGGAGGTCTGCGGTATCAGCATAGATCCTCTAACCATGAAGTCATGCCCTTGCCAAACAGTTAATTCCTCCTTCCCCTGTAAGGAGAATGCTTTAGGTTTCCCCACACATTCATTTTGTATTGTTTTGTGAGTACTTCTTCCTCCTTCTGTAAGTTTTTCCACAGGAAGGGATGAAATGCTGTATTCATTTCATATTCCACTCTACCCAGATAAAACCTGACTATTTGAGCTCTGTAGAGGATGGAAAAATTGGGCAGGTTAAATTCAACACACTCATACTCAAGGCCAAAGGCAGACTAGTGGCAGCATTCCCCCATGACAGTTACACAAGATACTGCAGCTTCTCCCCAGCCTGTCCCAGTGTGGTCATCCATGGGGGCCTATGCAGATTTTGCAGAGAGATCTTTCCTGTAGAACATAGGAAATGCACAAGTGTCCCAGGACACTACTCATCCAGCAGACTCCCATACAGTCCTGCATAGGGTCTGTGCCTTTTGGACCCAGATGAATTTCACCCCAATCCATTTTAGGTGCTTATTGGTATATAAACAAGGTGCTATTGTCAGATATGGGCACAGGGCAGGCATGATGTGCAGCATTAAAACTACCACCCTTGCTACATCCCACTGCATGTTTAGCTGCATGCTTTTCACTTCTCTGTATATAAGAAAGTCAATTGTGTTTCAGTGGTAACATGAATGCAGCCTCCATATTTATATATTTTGTGAATTAAGGCTACAAATTAGTTTTTGAGGCAGACTTGAAAAACACAAAATGAAATAAGGTCCTGCATAAAGAATATTTTTGTCTGAGATCCACCCACAGGCAGTATAATTGGATAAGTTTCTTGGCCAAAAAGTTAAAGTTAACAACAGAACAGCCACACGTACAGGCTCAAATCGTGCAATCACTTACGCATGTGCTTAACTTTATTACTGTGAGTAGTCCCACTGGGTCTATGTGTAACCTCCTTATCTCTTTTTGCCTCCACCCTTTTTCTGGTGTTCAGTCAAAAGTCTTATTGCTATAATTACAGCTGCTGTTTCTACTTGCTCTGAGTGGAGATGGAAACATTCCCAGACAAGAGGGCAGTATAGAGGCTTGAGTCATTTCAAACAAGAAGTTGCTATTTCAGCACTAGAGGGAATGCAGGAAGCTAATCATGCTCCAAAACTTGCATGGAAGTTTTCAATAAGGGCAGACGTTCCAGTACACACATTACACCCTTAGTTAGAAGCTGGAAGCTCCTGTCCAGTCAGTAGTGAGTTCTGTCAGGGGTACATAACTGGCAGCCATTTTGATTTGTACACCAGTCAGACAGATACAGCCCAGCCGCACATGGAAAAGATACAGCTATGGGAGGTAACCCAGACTGAATCTGTAGTTTGGACCTCAATATAGTTTCCGGTAATTTTACGGAAATCATTGGGATTGAGACTGGGAAAACATCACAAAGTAGAAATCATATACTGGAGGCTTAATGTCTTTGTGAGTCGTATCACACCACTGAATCGAACAGCTGCAGCTGTGGATATTTGATGATGTGTTTGTGCTCAGTATCATGCATGCTGAAAAAACTGGTTCTGTGATACAAATAAATGTCTATACCTAGTTGTCATGACCTACGTGAAAGCAGAAGATCTCCAATTGGCAAAAATCCTAATCCATTTACTTATTTTGTGAGATTTAGATGTATATATTTTAGGGCTTGGCTCTGCTTCAGATTCTTCATTTTAAAGGAAAATAGCAAATCTCTAGTTAAGTATGTTAATCTAGCAGTCTGTGAGTAATGATTTATTTTTGGAGAGTCATTTAATTAAAAAAAAAGGGAAAAAAGTTGACACTGCAAATTGTGTGTGTGAGAGAGAGAGAGAGATAAAGACTGGTATTGGATTCCGAAGAAGAAGAAGAAGAAGAAAAAAGTGAATCAACTTTTTAGATGGTTCCTATAGAAAAAAAACAACTGTAGCCTTTCTTAAGGACATGCATTCATGGTCTCTGAGAGGACTTCTATAGCACAGAATTGGTAAGTAAATCACATCCAATACAAGCTTAGATTATCTCCCTTCTATGTAGGTTACATATGTATGACAGTAAAGCTAAATGCACTGTTAAATGTTTTCAGGATTAGGGCTTTACAGGAGCAGGTATGCAGTTCAGTTTACAAAAGGCCCAATCCAACAAGGGGCTGAGTGATGTTAGTAGGACTTGAAGGCCCCACCATCTCCGAATGTAGGATCAGGCCTGTCTATAAATGATATTTCACTAAACACAGTCAAGCTGTTGAACACATTTAGCCACTGTACTGGAAACATATTAGCTCCATCCAAAAAGACATGTTTGTTTGGGTGTCATGTCTGGCAAAGCCCTGGTGATATGTTTGCAAAAAACAAAAAATGTTAAATTCCTGCAGAGTCTGTTGGCATGGAAAATATCTATCTCAAATGAGACCTTCCTTAGGTCTAAATTTCAGTTTGGAACCCATGAAATATGAGGTTTCATAGTATTAGATTTCTCTGCACTTGCACCTATTAAAGCAATAAATATGTTTGTTTTTATAAAACTGTAGTAACATATTAAAATATAAAAAGAGTTGGGGGTGGGAGAACAAGGGAAGTAAAATTCAAAACACACAAGGAAGTTTGGTGGATTAGTCCTTCAATCCCTAAATATTCAGATTTGGTTTAAATTATGATCTCTAGCTTTTCTTCTGTGTTTTTTCACACCAATATTTTAAATTACGTTTAAAGATATTTGATCTACTAACATTTTAAAACAATAATTCCATAAATGTGGATGACTTAATATAGTCTTTTTAAAAACCAATTATAGAAGTTATCACTAGCATACAAAATGCTAACTTTAAGAAGAGAATACTTTGTATTTATAGAGTTCAAAGAACTTTGCGTGCACTAATTAATCCTCCTATTTTCCTCCCTTATGCTGTCTATACATAGCTAATTTTGTTTCATCTTGTATTCATTGACACACATTTACATAGTCCTACATAGTCTTTTATCACTCCATTTCTTTATTTATTTTAGGTCAGTATCACATAAACATTACCCTTTAAGGGAAACTGTAATGTAAAGGCACTGTTTCCTCTCTGAGTGGATGAAAAAGGTGCTAAATTCTCTAAGGCATAAAAACCAAACAATCTCCCTCAAACATTAAAAACAAATAAACAAAAAAAATTAGAAAAAACACACAGTAAGGGCCTGATTCCTGAAGTCCTTGAGAAGGCTAAATTAACTTCCTGCAGGATTAGGCCTTAGCTGCAGCACAAATCCAAATTTTTTCCGAAACAAGACTATAGTCAATAATATAACTGCGTCAGCATGTTACTTTCAACTTTGTAATAGTAGCAAGACTTTACTACTAATTATAGACTAGAGCTTGCAGTGCTCTTGCTTCCCATTAACTTCAGCAAGACAGGAGTGCTCGGAGCACCTTGCACAATTTCAACTGGGTTTCTTTGAAGATTGATTTTCAAGAACATACGTTTCAGTGGGTTAAGAGCTAAGGACCCTGAGCTCATATTGACATATTTTAATTATAAGTTGTGGTACTGCTATTTTCTTTCAATGGAAAACATTTTGTACAGTTCATCACTAAGAAACTGTCACACAGCTAGGGTAAATCAGTGTAGCAATACTGAGTCCAATGGAGGTGTGCCAATTTACACCAGCTGAGAATCTAGCTTAGTATAGTTGTTCTCAAACTCTTATTTAACAGTCACATTGAGCTTTATATATTTTACCTAAAGAAATATAATCAGTTTGTCCTAAATTTTATTTTTAAAAAGTCTGTTCATTAGGAAGGAAAAAGACAAGAGAAAAAATTCTTTATTTGTAACTTGATTTTTGTAGCATGCACTATATGTTAGCTGAGAAAGAAAAAATGTATATATGTTTAATACGTGTGTAAGGAATGATGTGTACATTCTCAGTCACTAGTGTCATGGGGCCAAATAGTTATGCAGACAGATAGAAGAAATGCTCAAAGCTTACAGAAGAATTAGGAATCAACACAAGGAGTTACTCAGACTGGATCAGGCCTAAACACATCTAAATATCTGCTTAAGGGTTTTGCTGGGTCAGAACCATAGATAATTATGTATCCATCTTGGATATTTTGCCTGCACAAAACGGGCCCAATTATTCCCCCTGATCTGTATGAAAAGGGGGTACCACCATGACTGAAAGTCTCCCAGTCCACAGGGAAGTGGCAGGAGCAGTGACATCGGCCACCTCAACAGTGTCCCCTCTCCCAACACCTTATGCAGAGATTTCTGAGAGATCTGGGATCCACATGTGGGCAGGGCATGGGACTGGAGCTTGTGAGGGTGGGGAATATGCTTCATTCCATACAAACACCCCAAAGAATGCATGAAAATGTAGTAGAGCCCTAAGCTATGTTATCTTCCGCATGGAGCCCTGCTGTGTTAGGGAACTGGAATCCCCTTTAAGGGCAGAGACAGCTGGTTGTACAGGATTCCCTAACAGCATCCATTAGAGTCCCATCCTCAAAAGAAACATTTGTGGGAATCTACATTAAGGGAGCCTCATGGAATTTTCCTGTCTATAGGGATCCTTTCCAGAGTTGTTGTTTTGGATTGGTTTGCTTTTGGTTCCCACTTGAAAGGCAGGACAAAAATCCCACCACTTTTTCCTTCAACTTTCTTTAGGTTTTCAGCTGTATAGTCAGATCACATGTCCAACTTTATTTTCAGGGCCAAAGAATAAAATAGTTTCTTTTTGGAAATTTAAGACAGAGACTAAAGCCCCAATTCACCAAAACCTTTAACCACATGCTTAATTCCAGGCAGGTAAGTAGAGCTATCAAAGTCAGTGCAGATGCTAACAGGAAGAAACCCTGGTCCCACTGAAGTCAATAGCTAAACTTCCATTTAATTCAAAGGGGCCAGGATTTCACTTGCAATGTGTGAAGTTAAGCATCTAGTTAAATCTTCTTAGGATGAAGGCTTTCAGCACTAAAAATATTAGCTACAGTGGTGATGGATAAATTTCCTAGTGTGTGTTACAGAGATGCTGCATGGCATTATTTGTTAAAGCTCAGTTGCTAAAATTAAAAATAGCTATTGTAGATCAGAGAGAGTGGGGACAGAGAAAAGGAACACCGCACCTAGATTGCAGCACAACCTGCAATAATCTGTTTCAGATCTAATTTTTCATATTTTACTTGCCATAAATAATATTAGTGAACCAATTTTTTCTTCCAGTTCAAGAAGCAGCTTTTTTTAAAAAAAAAAAAAAAAAGAAGGCTTCTTTGGCTCTCCTTTGGAGTTTCATAATCCACAGGATTTTATTGGTTTAGTAAAATAATGCTCTTCCATAGTAATTGAATGATTTGAATCATTCCTCTGAGACTTATTTCGTCCTCTGTTGGGCCAACTATTTTGTTTCATCAGTTAAAAAGAAATGTAAACGGTAATGTAGGTTCAATCTACAAAAGAACTTTTCTTTCAACTGAGTTTAAATATCCTTAGCGTCTTGTTGTTTTTCATATACTTAAGGGTCCCGTTTTCCAATAACTACTTACACATAGGCCTTGGGGTATCAATAAGATATCGAAGCTGGACTTACTCCCTGTGAATTGAAGTGCAAGTCCCACTGACTTCAATGCATGTAGGATTGTATCACTAAGTTTACTCAGTTGTTAAGAACTAAAACATTTAGCTTCTGATTTTCAGAAGCAGCCTGTTTTTTGCACCTGCACGTAATTGCAGACATATTATATAACACTTGCACCTCCAAATCAGGTTGTATAAGTGCTATAAAATGCATCCAAAATTATTTTCTGGCAGAAAGTCTGAGGCCCTTCCAAAACTCAGAGCAAAATCCTGACTATTAAAGTCAATGAGGGTTTTGCTGTCGACTGTAATGAGGCCAACATTTTACCCTCAGGTCCTATTCTTTGATCTAAAATGAGTATTATGTTAATGTACTGGCTTTAAAATTAAGAGGACTTTGACATTTGTTCATTGACATAATGGTCAAAGTTATTTAGAAGCAATCTACATTCATAAAAGTAAAAGTATGTATTATGAATTGTTTTACTCTACTGCATCACTCTGTGAATCTTAATATACTATTATGCAGCTGTCTACACAATACCAGTGACATTTTAGATAAGTTTTAGGAAAAAAAAAAACAGCAATGAATGAAAAGTATCTAAATGATTCACATCTTGGCTATGAAAGCAATATTTTTAAGGGGATATGATCATGTCAAATTTGTCCCAAAATGTAGATTATGTAATATGTATTTATAAATTCTAAGCACATAAATGTTTCTATAAAATTAAAACAGTCCAGTTTTTCTTTTGTGAAATAAACATTCCTCTGTAACATTTGTCAAAGGTGTCTAGTGCTAGCATGCAAGAATCAGAAAATGACCATAGCTATAACCGCAAGAGAGAATAATCAGTCTATTTTCCTTGCCTGACCTGAGTAATGTGTATAAAGTAAACACATAGGGTGAAATCTTGCCCCTACTGAAGTCAATGAGAGTTTTGTCATTGACTTTAGTGGAGGCAGGATTTCACCCACAATATATAAAGGGGACACATAAATTAGATTTTTAAAAATTCATCCAGTTTGAATAATCAGAGATGTTGGTCCCCAATACTACAAACACGCACAATAATAACTTTATGACAAGGAGCAGTCCCACTGATTTCCGTAAATAAATAAAAACGTAGAGGAGTAGAACAAAGATGCGGACCTGTGGAGAACTCTTCCCGCAAAAAAAACCCTCATTAAGTTGATGACTCTTTGATGACTTTTTAGCTTTGCTCACTCTAGCAAACTAAGGCATACTGTTAAAGCGCCACATTTGGACATGGAAAACTGCTTGTACAGGACATCTTACCAAAGGAGGAAAAAAATGATGTAGGAAACACTCACCCTGTACACAAAACGAGTGATTCTCAAGTGAGACCATCATGAACTTCATGTCTGGCCACCATGACTTTTGAGCCACAGCAAAAATTTGTTTGGAACCCATTGCTAAGTTTATAAGAGATAATACGGAGGAGTGTTCCATGAGTATTAAAGGACAGCATACAATGCATGATTCTTAAAGGGCAGGTATAAAAGTGAATGTGATCACCTTGCCTTGAATTTCAAGATGAAAGGCCTGATCCCACTTCCACTGATTTCAAAGGGGGAGAATCAAGTGCATGAAGACCAATGAATTTATAAAAATGTAAAAAATGAAGATTCCAAAATGTCTAACTGAATTCAGATGAACGAGTGCACTTAAAACACCCTGGAGATTACAAACTAGTTGCTATTTTATGTCTAAAAAGGAAACTATATGAAAGAAAAAATCCTAAGGCATATGTTCGCTTCTCAGGTGCTATTGTAAGAACTATGAACATTAGAATTACACTCTAAATAGGATCTGTTAGTTTGGGTCTTATTCCCTAGTGCTAAAAACCACAACATTAAATACAATTTTAGGTAATTTCAGATTAGCATCTGTTCAAACCATTAGATGATACCTAAATTGATATCCACTCTATTGCTGGAATGTGTGTTTCAGTTATACAACTGGCACTCTTCTCTTCCTCCCCTCCCCCACTTTCCAATAAATTTAAAATCCTAAAAATAATGTATTGTCGTGATTTTTAAATGGAATTTTCAGTGGTTTGGTTTTTGTAATTTCCAGTTCTTCATATATTTTCACACTTCCTGTATCTCTTTGTGTGTAAGTGTATCTCTCTCTGTCTCTATGATGGATCCTAATATTGCACTCCTTCTGTAGACAAAATTTTCACTGACTTTACTTGTAAGTCTGGGTACTGGTTAATATAAAGTAAGACAGAATTATATAATTCTGTTGGTGTATTATAGAAAAACTGGGCCTGATTCAGCAATGCATTTAAGTATGTGCTTAACTATAAGCAATGGAACAACTCAGCAAGTTAAGCACATGCTTAAATGATTTTCTGGATTGAGGCCTTGAGGACTGAGGAGGGCATAAATGTTTGTAGCTACAAATGAATCTCACTGCATGTAAACAGATAGCAATTCAAATTAGATGGTATGACTATGCTATTTTCCATCCATAGTTAATGCAAAAGGATGTGATAAAATATATCAGACCTGTCATTTTGCTAAGAGCAAGGAGTTTTAGATTGTACAAATTAAAATATAATTTAGCATCTATGAAAAATACAGTTCTGTTTTGTTAATTATACTTGCTGTGAGCGAAGTGAACAAATTACTGTAAATTTTGTCCAATAAAACAATCCATTAAGTAATGCAATATGCAACACTAGTTTCTGATAAGGAATCATCTGTATTGTATTTCTCTTTAAAATAGCATGATCATTCAATTTGACTTCAACACATTTGGTACATACCTCTCTGATTTGTATAACCTACATATTTTGACATTTTCCCTTCATGATAAGTGATGTTTTGATATTACATCCCAAACATAACTAACAAATTAACTCTTTCCAGAGAAAGTTTTCAGCCAATAACATGTATTTCTCTTGCTTCCATTATAGCCACACTGAAAAGTATAGACATATTGATGAATCAGTTACACAGTCCTTTTGATTATGCGGGTGCAGCTCATTTTTCTTACTGAAATGTTTTAGAAAGTAATCAGAAGTCATTGAAACCAACGAATTCACACTATTTATAGTCATTTATCAAAATGACTTGCTTTGAAGTGATCATTTTAGACAGTACATTTATAGTATTTAGGTTTTAAAAGCAGTTTCTTATAAGGCACATCATAGACTACATGTATGATGGCATTTTATGTTCATTTTAAAAAATACAAATGGACATATAGCTATATTTACATACATCAGCCTCCCTGCATATCTCTGCACTCTATACAGTCTTTATGTGTCAGATGTAAAAATAATTTTTCATACTTAATACAGTAGTATTTTTAAATGGCATTGGGATTCAATACACAATAGCATATCTTCATGTATTCACTTTTAATATGTATTCATCTAGCCTAACAGATATCCCAATCCACTAAGATTATTGCATATCTAATAGTTATGCTGTGAAGTTCTCCCCCGAATAGTAGGAGGTTTTCAAATTTTTCCCATTGAAATTCAGACTTCCTAAAATACTCAGAAAGTTAATTGCTTTCACATGAAATCCAGATTATGCTTTGCGTCTCCGAGGTGCGTCTGGGCTCACATTTTTCCTAAAATCATGATGTTTTAAGAAAATTTAGACACAAATAAGCTGATTTAGACAACCACTATAATAGTTTTGCATTTGTTACTTGTTTATATCCTCTGTAAACAACACCTGTTGTTTTACAATGGTGAAATTAAATGGCTTAGAAGTCACAGGCAATTTATGAGAGGAAAAAAATCCAAATTATACCTCATGAAAGAACTCATACCATATAAAGCAACAACACATTTTAGGGATATTTTTCTTATTCATTGACTATGCTTTCATCTACCTCTCATTAACACTCAAATATCTTGGCTGTTACTGCATTTTAAAATAAATACATTTGTTTGCAGCATACATCATAATGTCGTGGTATCTTATTTTTATTACTGTTGTTGACATCAGAAATGTTTATTTGAAAGAAATGACCTCACACACAGACCTTTAAACATTGTATATTCCTTCATGCTGGTTTACGGTCCCACATTTGGGCCCAGGCAGGTTGACCTGCTGCATCCAGGAAGAGATGACTAAGAGGCATTTCCCACTCATCATATAATTCACAAATCTTTTATACACAGTTGACAGTTTCTCCATGTTTATGCAGCAGTTTACTGAACATTATCTTCAGAAGTTATTTCCTAGCCTGCTCAGGCCCCAGTGTTGGATCCAAAAATCAGTCATTCTACCTAAATAATTTCTAAGGCACATTTAACCTTGTTTTCTAAGCAAGGAACAAAATTATGACAAAGTATATAAAAAAAAGTTATTCCCCCTCTCCATTCACCTGTGTACAGGAGTATGAAACTTAAAAGAGTAATTTTTTTGATGGACAAATAAAATAGCATTAGTGTTCTCTTCCCCATTACTGTCATGGTAAAGATAAACATGAAAAAATGCATGTCTTCGCTGGGAAACTTTCATGACAATTTTATAAGGGTGAATAAATATAGCATTTTGGGGAAATAAAAATAATGCATGTAGCTTTAATTCATGTTGTGTTGGTTTCTTTAGAATAGACAATTGTCAAAACTCAACTTTATGAGTTAACATTTCTGATGTCAACAGTTTATATTAATGAAAGCTGGACACCGCAAAACTGGGGTGGCCCCAAGGCTAATTTAGTTAAAAAACAGGGACATGTTCAGAGCATAGGAATAGCCCCAAAATATTCTGTTGTCTTAAGTGATAAATAAAGGTAAGAAAGTATTTCTCTAAATATGCACTAATGCTTAATTAGCTAGTTTCTGATACTGCTGATGCTATACCAGAACAGCCTCTTTGTTTACTTATTATCTATTTACTCTAAATTTATAATTAATTGGAAACATTTACTAGAGAAGTTTAAAAGTGGGGAAGGTAGCTAAAAGTTCTCTAAATGATCAGTATTAAATAAAAAAGTCAGTTATGTTTTAAAAACATATGGCAGTTTGATTCAGGAAACAAAAAGCATGATCCATCACATACATTCCTTATTAAATATAGTAAAATGAACAGCAATTGCCGCCGGTAACTGCAGAAATACACTGACTGCTCTAAAAAATAAGATTTGCTGCCATAAATTACACTGATGTCAAATATTCAGCACAAAAGTTCAGATTAAAACAGAAGAATGGGGCGGCAAAATATTGTGGTCTGAAAACAATATTCTTCTAAAATTATGAAAATATTGTGACTATTATGTCATCGTCTAAAGAGACTTGTTAGATCAAGCCATTCAGAATACCTGAACACAGCTGATATTTTTTCGGGGGCAGGGAGGGGAAATTGTATGCTGTACTATGATTATGGGGCTGTGTACAGACATTGTCTTAGAAAGTTAACTCCAGACTATGTTGTTATATCAGCATGATCATGATTAAGGGCTCAACCTAATGCCCATTAAAGTCAATGGAAAGATTCCATTGATTCAACAGAATCCCAGCTAATGCCTATGGATTTGTGTGTTTGCATTGCAAAATACGGAAAGCAACATCAACATTTCCTAGTATTGTGAAGCACAGATATGCTTTCTTCTAATTTGTACATTTGTAAATGACTGACAAATTTACTGATCCCCCCGATAACCCAGCATAAAATTACTTCCCTTCAAAAACTCAGGTTAAAAGAAAAATCTAATATTTCTCAGACCTCACATGATCAAGATGCAAGTTTGCTTTAAAAACACAGTGAAGGTACAATTGCAAATAAAACTGCAAGTGTCTGTGAATGACAGATTTTTATATTTCAGAGAACTTATTTCAGCCTATATAGTAACTAAGTAAAATGCTACAAACCTATCTTGATTTATTGCAAAACTTTCCTAATGTAACTGACATGGAGAACTGCAAAGAAGAAAATATAAACGTAACTGCAAAAAGCAGTTTAAAAATGAGCACAACTTTCTATAACTTTTAAAAACCCGATTAATGACATTTCAAGTGAATCAAGATCATGGTTCCAGTTGTCAACTTTAGTAAATATCTGGAAAATCCTTTTATTTTCTCTTCACTAGTAGAAAACAGCTTTGTTGGTATGTCTGCTCTTGCATTTTCAATATTTTGAATGTACAATAAAAATGTCATCAATTGCAACTATTGTATTGCCCCTTGATCACTGTCTTTTGTTAGTATGGGATTTTGTGACTGTTTCTTTCCCCACTTTGAGAACCCAAATCTGTTCAGCTGTGGGATATAAAACTCAAAGTATAATAAAGCTTCACCTTTCTGTACAGGCTGAATACACGCATATGCCAGGTCACCTTCTTAAAAAACCAAACACAGTGTATCAAAAGTCCAGCAAAATCTTCCTGAAAGCCCAAGCACATGAAATGACATACTAAGCATTGTAAAAATGAGATTCACTGCATGGTGATTTATAAATTCCAACTCATGCCCCATAATGAATTATATTCTATATTATACACACGCTCTATACAGGACACGCACCCTAGAATGCAACACATACTTAGCATTCATGACAAAAGTTCCAGTTCTAAGAAAATGTTTCCAAGGATTGTGCAAGCGTTCAGAAATATGTTTCACTGGCTCAAAAGAAGAATGGGGGTGGGAAACAGTAGAGCTATCTCGAAACAGAGGGGAAGGAGGGAGGAACCACAATACCAAATGCTAAATACTAATCAAACCTACAAACGTTTCCCCTCCTGATCGTAAGCAACTGCTCACAATTGATTTCACGGTCTATCACGTGCTCACTCTTTTCCATGCTACCGATAAACTTGCATTATGATGGAGACATCGAGCGCGGCTTTAGTGACTCTGTGAAGCCTGCTGTCCTCGGAGAAGGGTTTGAAAGAAAGGGCGCCTTAAGGCTGGGAAGCGCAGCCCCTCCATCAAGCCCATGGTTTCTCTCTAGACCCCTGCTCCCCAGGAGGAGCCACACACGCGCGCGTCCCGCACCCGCAAGAATAGCAAAGGAGGAGCCTTTACCTGAGCTGTCGCTTTTCCTTTTGCCGGACCTCTTCTCTGTTTCCACTGGGGACAGCGCCTGCCTGCCATAGTCCCCGGGAGCACATGCAGCCCCCGTCGGGGTATTCGTGCCCAGGCTGGAGGAGTTTGAACACAGGACTGGGGGGCTACTGCCTAGCTCCGGGGGACCTCCTGAGTCGGGCTGCAGGCAGAGGCTGTGCCTGGCAGCGGCGGGGGGAGAAGACATCTGAGGAATGTGCCAGTTCGTCTGCAAAGCCTGGTGGTGCTGCTGCTGCTGGTGGTGATGGTGGTGGTGGTGGTGGTGATGGTGGTGCCCTCTGTGATGCTGGCTGGCAAACATGCCCTCTTCATTGGGGTATCCCGCTATGATGCACGAGGAGGAAGAAGTAGACAGCTCGGGGTAGGACATGTGGTCAGATCTTCCATGCAGGGCGAGAGAAGACTGTGAGAACGAGTGCAAGCCCTGTGCGGTGGCATGAGGGCTGCGCAGGCAGCCAAAGAGTGTGTGATCCATGGCATGCAAGTCTCAGGTTCCAGGCAGGAGAGTTTAGGAAGGATCCAACTCCACTACCCTTTGTCAACTTGCACTGTAAACAGATAGGGCTTGGTTGGGGATTTTTTTTTCCCAAAACGGCAACGACACACTTTTCAGCAGCAGAGCTCAGATAATCCAAGTCTTTAGCCCTAGTGGCCAGTCTCCGTTGCATTAAAACACACACACACACACACACACACACACTCGACCTCGATTGAGCTTTCTCAGAGCTACTCAGATGTCAAGAAGTGGGAGAGGTTAAAGCCAATAGAAGGTGGTCCCAGAGAACTGCTTGCAGGGGGAAGCGGCTCGGAGAGGTTATAAATACAGCAGTGTGTAATGTGAGCTGGGGGCTGGCTTAGCAACACAGCGACTGACCACATGCACAAACTCCCTCCAAAACTCCAGCACAGTCAGCAAGCCGAGCCCTTTGCAGCAACACGGTACAGCCCTGACGGGCAGCTCATCCCTGTCTGACACAGGCGGCGAGAGAAGATGTTCCCGGGGGGGGCGTGCGGCACATGAAAAGCTGCAACTCCGGAGAAGTAAAAGTGACACTTCATTGCACGGCCCAGTCCCCGCCCCCACTGTTTTCTACGTACATCTGTGAACACGCGGCCTAGTTTCAAACGGGCAGGGGGTCGCCCTCTGATGTAGGCTCCATGCAGGTCTGGCGCCCCCATGCTTTCTCAGCTCCTCCTCCCCATCAATTGCACTTCGCAGCCGGATTTGGCCCCCTCTGGTCCTGATCACGGGCAGGCGCTCTCTTTAATAAGTGTTTCCTGACGAGCGGTAGTGTTTATGGGGAAGGGCAGGTGGAGTTCAAGACCTGCAGGGGATTGTCCTTCTCCACAATAAAGCGGCCCTTTTCCCCAGGGGGATGGGGGTGTTTGAGAGAAGAGGAGCACGGCAAGGGGTGGAAGAGGAGGCAGCTTCAAATCCAAACCTCCAGGCATCCTCACCTGCAGTCCCAGCTGTATTGTCAACAAACGTCCCCCTTGATTTCCTTTGGCCGTTCCTCTGTAAACAGGATTTTTCCCCCCTAAAACGACCAGAAAGAATCTTGTTTCGGCACTAGAGCAATGATCAGTTCCCCGGAAGGAACTAAGCGCAGATGGGAATAGCAGCCGGGTTATCATGGATAAACTGCTGCAAATAACCACCCTGGCTCTTGGCACTTCAATTCGCTCTGATTAATAAATTACAGCAAGAGACGTGTCACGCACTTGTTCTGCTCACATGGCGCGTCTTCAGCTGCAAAGATGATGTCCTAAAATATTAAAAGTATTAAGCACAGATACTTCTGCACTTGCGCTTGGTGCAACGAGATCTGAAAGGTTAAGGCGTTTGTTTTAAAATGACCGGCAGTTAACGAGCTGCAGAAACAGGTCAATGAAAGACAACAGTTCCTGTTTTGAAATGGCAGAAAGAAGGGATCTCAAACCACTTTCTTGTCTCTGCAGCTGGAAGTTTGTTTTGTTTCACTTGGTTGTTGTTTTCATTGTCTCAGGTGTCTGGGAAATTTTAAATATGCTTTTGAAATGGCTCATGGAATGAATGGTGACAGCGAACATGACAGTCAGTTGGTTTAAATTAAATTGTTATTGATCAACAATCAAGTGATGATCAGTACCATAAATATTTTCCCTTTCTTAAACCCTCGTTCTTCCCCCCACCCCCAAATTCCGAGACCATTTGGTTCCTGCAATTTAAGTCTAAATTCTTAGGTCCATGTGTGAAAGATAAAATGAATATCAATTGCTATTGGAAAAGATCAGGAATTGAATGAGATTTGCAAGACCTAGTTTCTTAAACGGAAATTGAGCCCTATTTTGTTGGAAATTAGTTTTGCAGACTTTCTTTAAAAAAAAAAAATCTAAAACTTTTGTTCAGCAGCTGCTCCACTTCTCCCTGCAGTTTCAGAGTGAGCTGGAACCTGCCGCAGACTTTAAACGGTAAGATTTTTCCCCCTCCCCCTTTTTAAAAAATCTGATGTTTTAAGAAATTGTTCTTAAGTCAGTTTTCTCTGTAACAAAGCTGTTTTAAACGTGTGGTGTCCAGAACGTGACCGTTGCTGTGGCTGTGACTATCCAAAACTTGATATTTCTTCAGGAAAAAAAAGAAATACACAGTTACCACACCGGTGAAGGATTTTGTGCTCTTCACTGTGCTTATCGTTTCACTGTGTGCGCTCATATTAAGGAAAGAGTACAAAGAAAATGCAATGGCTGCACTATTATTTGTTTTGTTGGTTCCCAGTGCTGGGAAAACAGACGTGTTGTCCATAAGGAATATCCTCAGATATCTCAGTTATTGTTTAATGAGTCTATTTACAAAGTACTTTGAATTTTAGCTTGTTTTGCGAGATAAATCCAAGTTACGCTAGAATAGTCACTTTATTGATAAAAACAAAAAACCGCAGAGACAGTTTTTGTTTTTTACATTAAAAGGGTCTCTCCTGAAATAAACAGCTGAGGATAGATGAGTTTTATTTCAGGTAACTTGTAAATAACGATTGAGCACAGTTCCTTTCATCTCTAATAGGTGCAACTTCCCTTTACGTGCCCAGTGATTGGGCTGAGTTCCCTTCCACAGTGTCAGATGTTAACAACATGTCCTGAAGTTCCTTACCAACCTGTCCCTGTCAATCAGTCTCTGGAAATGTGGAACAAGGAATCTTGGAGGGGAAAAAATAGAAATGCAGAGAGGGAGACCGACACAGTTTGAGCCATAAAATATCCACGCAGTTGAAAAGGGGTTAGAAAAATTATTGTTCCAGATCAAATGCAATAAAAAAAAACTTTTTTTTTTTTAATTCTAGATATTTGAGGGACACTGGTACAATTTCTCTACAATAAAAAGCAAATAAGTGAAGCACAATGAGAGGAGGTGGGGGGACAAAAGGAAGATTAAATTTCCAAAAGAAACACAAGTCAGAGCCAAATAGCATGGGAGGAGGGAGGTAAAAGAAGAGGAAGATCCAAAAGGTGAAAAGACAAGAGGGAATAATTGAAAACTCTTTAGTTGTCATACAATTACTCCTGCTGTATTTCAGAATCAATTATGATTAAGGGTGACTAAACTTTAGTTTGGTTTTACCTTTCCTAATCAAAACATGAGTTCTAAAACAAAATGTTGCAATTTTTTCAAGTTTTTTATGGAAGCAAACAAGAATGTGCTTGCTCCATAGGAAATATAAAATATTTCGAGGCCATTGTGCTTCACTTTTAAACAATGAAAGCAAACACAAATATATGTAACCAACTTTAAAGCAAATTAGTAATTTACAACATTTACTGAAATTTACAAGAAGTAAGGCATTACCAGATATGATAAATAATGTATAGATTTATTACAGTCACTCGCACAATCTTCCAGTTTCAGTTAATTAAGAAAAAATAGTTTTAAATCAAGAGAATTCTAATGCAAAACTTTTTATTGAAGTAATTCTCCATGGTCATTGGACTTCTACATTATTGGCTAGATCCATGTTATAGTTTCTATAATACCTACCTGATCTACATATCTGAGAAAATCATGAGTTAAGTCAGTGCCACCAAATTTGCCCAAAGCTTCTAATGCCCAGGGAAAAAAATAGAATGTTTTAGATATATGAAAACTGCAAACCATCTAGCTCATAAAACAGTTGGACCCAACACCGTTTTAGATGTCATTTATGCTCTTCTAAAGTAGGTTAATGCTTGCATCTGTTTTTTTAGTTTTAGTTTGATTTATTGAAAAAAAAAAAAAGAGAGAGAGAGGGTGTGAAAAATGACCCAAATGAGTAAATGTAAAATTTCTTTTGCATCAACTTCTGAACTGCAGTTCAGCCTCTCATATCAGAGGTTCTATCCATTATCTCCCTGAATATTTAGGCTACAATGATAACTTTTTTAATGATGACAGCTCTGCTGTTAATTGGGAAAGTTACACATTTGTGTGGGGCTGCAGTCTATTCATACATCTGTATTACAGTAAAATCAGATAAATGGAAACATTATAGGGCCAGATCCTCATTTGGTGTAACTTGTCCTGGCTTCATTAAAGTCAGTACAGCTATGACAATTTTCACCAGCTGAGGATCTGACCTTTAATGTCTAAATGTAAAGCTTAACAATTATTTGTTTATTTTAGTAATAGATTTCATTGTACCCAAGGATTATCAAAGTGAAATGACTTTTTATTGTGCTGTATATGTTTAATTATCATCAAAGTATTTTTTCACAGTAGCTTGGTCAAACCAGGCACCATTATTTTAACATTGCAGCTAATACAGATGTTTCACAACAGATGTTTATTTTCGGGGGCGGGGGGGAAGGTTCTGCTTAACTCCCCCAGAAGCAACATTTATTTGCTTATATTGATCCCTGTCCTGCAACAAAGAGCAACAGATATAATGGATGAAGTAACGTTGCCATTGATTAATACATAAAGATGCTCTGTTGCCTATAACTGAATCTTTGCCCATAAAATGAATAATTTGTTGACTTGAGAACCAATGAATCCCCTTGTAGAGTTAAAAGGAGATAAAGATCACATTTAGCATTCATAAATCTAGAATATGCTTTAAAATTTCCATTGTAGCTAATTGTAAAAGCAATTTTTTGATAAGAAAATGCCATCTCCATAAACCATAACACACAACCTAAACATTGTATTTTTGGGGAATATTATTGGAATGTATTACCATTAATATTTGCATGTGCCATAGTATAATGCTTGTCAGACAATTTTGGGGGGGGGAAGCAAACAAAAACTCTCTACGGAACATCTATAAAACCATGGAGCATGGATCTGTATTTACTACTCCATCTTCCAAATAGACTTGAATTTTGTTCTAATTTTCATGATCTCCAAGCATTAAAATTGTTAAACTATGACAGTACTTTAGTATTTTTCATAAAAGTTTTGCTAAACTGTAAGGCCCTCACTGAAAGTGATTTACAAGTTTGTATGGAACCATTAAAGTTTATTACAGGACAATCCATTCAGTAAAGCAAAATGTCTTATTTTTTATTTAAAATAATTTCCCTATTATTTAAAAACATGCTCATGATATGAGGCTTCCCATCTTCACTTTGAAGTTTGTCATTTCTTTGGAGTTTAAATCTTCACCTTTTGTCATACATCGGATGCTCAAACCTCAAAACTAATTCTTTTAAAACAGGGATGGAGAGTTTTATTTTATTTTTATTTTTTTGGTTTTTAAGTGAATAATTTAGTGGTGCCAACATTTTATTCTCTTGTACAATATCCTCTTATTTCCAGATCTATACATTATATTGCAATTTACTGCTTGATTTTCTCTTTAGCATCATCTCAGGTCTGTAAACTTTGTGTATTTTAGTTTGTATAATACTATACAGCCTTGTTAATATTTAGACGTATTCAATATGCATGTGTAGGCAAGTGAATGATTCATTAAAACAGTATTTTTTGATAACTGCATATTTTGACACAATATATACACATTTAATGCTTTTGCTAAAACTATATTACTGAGGAACTCAAAGTAATTTTGCATATTATGCCCTTTTTTTATTCATCTGCTGGGGTTTGGGATTTCAGTTTTTACAGCTTTTGAAAAAGACATTTTATTGGAGCCCTCATTTAAAAAAAATATTGAATCATGGTAGATAACTCAATGTATTCTGAACACATTGTATGTGAACCAGTACTTATTGCATTGTGCATTTAGTGTATATTTTGTATCACAAGAAATTAAAAATCTAAATTACAGATGGCTGTTATGATCAATATTTGTACGTCAAATATTTTGACATAAGATGTATATCTCTTTAATGGATAAAATATGCAGTTTATCCAAATTACATATATAAGCTTAACTACAGAGGAACATTATCAGTACTTAAAAGTTTCTGGTGCTGTTGTTCAGCTGATTTTTTTTCAGGCATTGTGGGACGAAGGACAGGGAACATTTCATAATTTGCTTCTCTCAGTTAGGGGAATTTAGCAGTGCAATGTGAGTGACCTTATGCCACTAATCTCATACATTGCTTACAGGGATATTTTATTATTCGTATCACTGTAGCGTCTAAGAGCCTTAGTCATGGACCAGTACCCCACTGTGCGAGGTGATGTAAAAGCACAGGACAAAGACTGTTTTTGCCCATAAGAACTTAGGCTCTGATCCTGCAATCTGCTCTGCATGGGCAGATCGCTGGGGCCTCCTGGAGCTCCATTGGAGTTTTTACTAAGTGGAGTCAATTGCGAAATTGGAACCTAACAAATAATCACTACAAGGAATAAAGTCCGAACAAGGGTATGTGTGTTTTTACACATACCTGCCTCATCTATTCCAACACCAATGTCTCTGTTACCTGCAGACATTGGATGGGGGAAACACATTATGAAGGAATAGTTTGTTTAAACATATAGCATATACATTAACTTTTGAAGATACAGCCTATGCCTAACTGCGTGCAAGATTCTTATTGTCTTGAGCACTAATTGTTCATAGTCTCATTAACTTGGGAGCCAATAACATGATCTTAATTACATTACATTACCTTTTTTAATATTATTTTTAGATACTCTAGTGGTGGTTTGCTAAGGAAAAAAAGGTAGAGCTGGATGCCATTTCCCTAAGAAATGCATGGCAGAGCTTTCTTCTGTTTCTAGGACATCTAATATGAGGTGTGCAAAAAGAGCTCAATCTGCAAATGCCAGAATACTAAATCATCTCTTCATTTTGGAGGTTCTGATTCAGCAAAGCTCCTTAAGCACATGAGGTGTCCCATTGGAACCAAATAGACTTCTACTCTTTTTAAGTTCTGACTTCAGTATTGGGCAAACTGGTTGAAACTATAATAAAGAACAAAATTGTCAGACACACGGATGAATGTAATTTGTTGGAAAAGAGTTAACGTGGTTTTTGTAAAGGGAAATCATGCCTCACCAATCTACTAGAATTCTTTGAGGAGGTGGACAAGCATGTGGACAAGGAGGATTCAGTGAATATAGTGTATTTAGATTTTCAGAAAGCCTTTGACAAGGTCCCTCGCCAAAGGCTCTTAAGCAAAGTAAGCTGTCATGGATAAGAGGGAAGGTCTTCTCATAGACTGGAAACTGTTTAAAAGATAGGAAAGAAAAGGTAGGAATAAGTGGTCAGTTTTCAGAATGGAGAGAGGTAAATATAGGTTTCCCCTGGGGTCTGTACTGGAACCAGTACTGTTAAACATATTAATAAATGAGCTAGAAAAAGGGATAAAGAGTGAGGTGGCAAAATTTGCAGATGATACAAAACTACTCAAGATAGTCAAGTCCCAGGCAGACTGCAATGAGCGAGAAAAGGATGTCTCAAAACTGGGTGACCGGGCAACAAAATGGCAGATAAAATTCAGTGTTGATAAATGTAAAGTAATGCGCACTGGAAAACATAATCCCAACTATACATATAAAATGATGGGGTCTAAGTTAGCTATTACCACTCAAGAAAGAAATCTTGGAGTCATTTTGGATAGTTCTCTGAAAATATCCACTCAATGTGCAGCAACAGTCAAAAAAGCAAACAGAATGTTGGGAATCATTAAGAAAGAAATAGATAAAAAGATAGAAAATATCATATTGCTTCTGTATAAATCCATGGTATGGCCACATCTTGAACATTGTGTGCAGATGTGGTCGTCCCATCTCAAAAAAGATATATTGGAATTGGAAAAGGTTCAGAAAAGGGCAACAAAAATGATTAGTGGTATGGAAAGGCTGCCATATTAGGAGAGATTAATAAGACTGGGACTTTTGAGCTAGGAAAAGAGACGACTAAGGGGGGATAAGATTGAGGTCTATAAAATCATGACTGGCATGGAGAAAGTAAATAAGGAAGTGTTATTTAATCCTTCTCATAACACAAGAACTAGGAATCACCAAATTAAATTAATAGGCTGCAGTTTTAAAACAAAAGGAAGGAATTTTTTTCACACAACGCACAGTCAACATGTGGAACTCCTTGCCAGAGGATGTTGTGAAGGTCAGTACTATAAATGGTTAAAAAAAAAAAAAAAACCAGATAAATTAATGCCCAGGTTGGGCAGGGATGGTGTCCCTAGCCTCTGTTTGCTAGAAGCTGGGAATGGGCAACAAGGAATGGATCACCTGATGATTACCTGTTCTGTTCATTCCCTCTGGGGCACCTGGCATTGGCCACGGTCAGAAGACAGGATACTGGGCTAGATGGACCTTTAGTGTGACCCAGTATGGCTGTTCTTATATTTAAGTTAGGCATGTGCTTTTGTGTCTTGACTTGAGTCCTAAATTTGTTGATCCTTTGGAGGAGTATCTATATCCTCCAGAAATGTATCTTTTAGATTATTCCCACATCATCCCTAAATAGACTATTGTTCATTCAAAACTTTGAATAGATAGTTATGCATATACTCTATTAACACCTGAAATGGACACACTATGATATCTGTGTCACTTCTTTTTCTTTAATAGTCAGTGCACTTGGACATCCTCAGAGGGAACATCAATAGGCATGACTCTGGTTTATGTAAGCTATTAGGGTCAGGCATTGTTTATTACTATATATATGTACAGTGCCAGCATCAGGGCATAATGATCCTATCTGGGGCCTTTAGGCACAACTGTAATACAAATAACATGATTCTACACAAATTTCAGATACTTTGGGACTCAAATGCAAAACCCAACACTTAGGGACATTGTCCAGATTTGTGCAATTCCCTTGAGCACTGTGTCCATGGGGTCATTCGTATATATTGTTGTAGCATATAACAGATTTAATTTCTCATTAATTAGTAATCAGAGGATATTTCAATATAAGCTACTAAAATACAGCAAACTAAAAATATTTTCCATGTATTTAACTGTTTCAAAGTGCCATGTGCAAGCGAGAACAACAAAAAGCAACTAACTCATAACATATGCAACTCCTGTTTGTGCAAGATTAGTATATGCCCCTTAATCTAGATTGCAGCATCTGGTGGTGCTCTAATGAAAGGAAAAGGCATGAGAAACACCAGCATTTTGGCTATGTTGTACTGAATGCTGTGGCATTTCTTCATTTCACCAAATACTGCAGCTCTTTCTATAAAAGTAATATAGCACACTGGTCAAGTAAATTGCTTTGGGGGCATTTGGGATTTCCCCACCACGAAACTTGTTATAAGCAGCAGGAACTGGCTGCGATATGGTGGTAAATTATTATTTACAGTAAAATCTTGTTTATCTAACATCTTTTAATTTGAAACAAGAATTTGAATTAAAATGTCCAATAATTGGATGCATTATTGTTATACAAACTCCCAAGTGTACAAATAATTTTTGCTGTCACCAAAACTTTTCAGATAAAATTTGTGCTGTATATTTGCCAATCCTTCATTGGGTTAAGTTATTTGGATCCTACAGTGTCCTAGAATTACTTATTCTCAAATTTCTACTAAATCTCCATTACTAGCCTACTGTATACTATGAGTAAAATCTAAAATAATTCAGCCGCCAAATATCTTCTATTATAAAATGTCTTAAACTTGACCCCGCAAAGTGCTGAGCCCTTTCTACTCACATTCATTTCACAGGAGACCCTCAGCTCTTTAAAGGGTCAGCCCCATAGTTAAAGTGTAATAGAAATTTTAAAAAATCAGTTAAACATAATTACTATTTCAGAGTGATTTGAAGACACACATTGAAAATTGCATTTTAACATGGAAATATTAATAAAAAGTCCAGCAACTAAGCTGCTTTTATTAATACATTAAAGAAGTGATCCTGAATTTCCTGCACACCCAAAATCCCAGTGAGGTCTTATTGCTGATATCAGATTTATGGACATGCAAAGGTTTGCAGGATCAGACCTCTAATTTTGGCGTTTTCTTTAAGATTTACCTTTATTAATCCACTCAATTCTATGAGCCTATAGAGAAAAGCATTATGGAAAGGGAGTATCCATGCATGCTACTGATTTCTAAATGCAAATGCCTAACTAATCTTTGAAAATCACATTGTTAAAAATTGTATATATAAAATCACACACTCGTGTTCACACATGCAAAAACTATGCCAGCATCTCACTCTCTTCAAAATCTATTGTATGATTAAAACAAACTATGTTGGGTCTATTCTTTTCTTAATAGTAATAAGAGTTGTTACATAGGCACACTGTGCAGAAGAAAACAAACCCTCAGAAATTACAATTGTTACTCTGTATCTTCATATATGGGAACTGTCAGAGTAAGCACAGAGTAAGTATACAGGTTACCCAGGAAAAGCAACTCACTTACTCTGTGAAGCATTATCCAAATGATCTAATGTAAATCCTGTAAAACTGTACACTGGTCCCTAGCATAGCACTGAACTGTTGAAGATAAAAGATAAGGTGCAACAAACTTCCAAGATTCCAGACTGTAACAAACAGAAGTCCAAAACTCTTTGACATTTTAACCTGCTAAATGTCGAGTTTGGCACTCGTTTTCAGGGGTTTATAGCTAGCCTTCTCTTATGCATGTAGAGTCCTTCATTGTATATGACACACTGCAGCTATGGTAACAAGATTCTTTTTTTAAAATATACCTTGATGATGGGAGTATTTGGTTCTAAAAATAAATCATATATCTCGTTTCTGATATGTCAGGCATGGCATGGATCCAGAGGTGAGTGCAATAAATTTACCCTGTACAATCTGTAGTCAACCAAACCTTTCCAGACTAGGTCCCATAAATATGAACCTGCATTGTTTGTTTGTTTTATATTTTTTTAAAAGTTTCCTTTATTGGTATTCATAATACTTCATACCAAATGTAAGGAAATAGCCATATCACATTAAACTCAGGGATATGCTTTCACAGTCATTTATTGTGTAAAGCTAGCAAACATTTCCTGGCAAACAATTTAGAGTCCATGAATTCCACCCTAACACTACTTCCGCAGCTAGATGCAATGCACCATACACGAGGGTATTACCTCAGTCTCTCTCATCCGGAATGGGTGGATTAGAATTGAAAAGTCCTCATCCCGCATTATAGCACCACGTATCTTGAAAGTCTACCCTCTCTAAGAGCAATAAGCTTCTCTCAGATCTGTTTGGTGGATCACAACTCAAATTCTGCTGTCCCTGGCTATTTAATCTAGCAATATTTCTGAAGTGTCTACCAGGTGAGCATGATGTGCCAATATCTCTTTGGTATCAAAGGGAGTTCCACACACATACAGAAGGGAGAATGGAATATCAGAAACAAGGCCTACCATGCGAAGGAGATTTGTGGGGGACATTTTACTCTTAGGTTAAGGTGGGGAAGAAAGGAAAGGGTAAAATTTCAACTTTAGGAAGAATTAACTCTGTTCACAATTCCCAGGTTTCCTGTATAACTGGTTAACCATTGTTATTAAACCAGCTCAGCAACATCTTCAAAAGGTATTGAGTCTGTTAGTATTTCCAGTAATTTTTCTCTAGTCCTTTTGTTTAGGTGTTTATAGAATGAGGGATTATTAAGGGAACAGTTGACCTATAAAGATTATTGGAGGGTTGAATTTTCTCTCTAGTTCTTGCAATGTGTGTATGTTGATGTATATTGGGGGGGGAGAAATCTTAGAAAAATCATATAAACTATTTGAGTTTTAAGAATTCTCATCAAGTGGCCACATTCAAAACACAAATAGCTTGCATGAAAGGGTTAGTATATCATATGGTAAGCTAGTAGTATCCCCATTACAGGTACTGTAAATATTAATATTATTCACATTACAGCAACATTTTCCAGTCTTTCTGATTGAAAACATAGGGTTAGCAAAAGGCGTGGATTGTTGCCAAGGTTTCAAAGAGTGACTTGAAAGGGTTCAGTCACCATTAGCTTTACCGTTTTCTGAGATTTGGGGTTTTTAACTTGTTTGTTTCCACCCTGACCCCAAGAATGCTCTGTCCTAGAAGCTCTCTAATTTTTAAAGCAGAATCTTTAATCTTTTTCTGGTTAGATACAGCAGCTTTGGTGAGAATTATAAAAATATTTTTTTTGGAAACACTAGATCTTGGCTTGCATGAGAGGGGAGAGGCTCCTGATACTGAATATCTTGCTTTTTCCTTGCTGCTTTTAGAAATCTGTCTCCCTCCTTATATCAGACATGGCTTCTATAAATGTGCACTGGCTTTATTCACTGCTCTCCATATAGACATTCCACAGCCCCTTCCCAAAACTAAACAAAACTCCTTTTTTTTTTTTTTTGATCACCAAGGGTTCTAGGAACAAAAGCAACTATGTCCACTTTTCAGTGCTAGGAGATGATCAGGTTAATTTTTAGGATTGCATCTGATTTTTCTATCCAAATTCTCCATTGTCATAGTGCTTATCAACACACATCACAAGAGATCTTCATCTTGTATACCTAGAGACGCCACTCCACAACCTCATTCCGCACCGCTCCTGCATCTGTCAGCCATTGAAACTGGCCACGAGTCTTTCTATATTATTCTCAAGAGAGGTAATTTGTGGCCTGCGATTTGTTCTACTTAATGTGTAGTGATAAAGGTCTAGAGCCAGAAAAAGACTTAAGCACATTTTTAACTTATGTAGTTCAGTCCTTTGCTGGCTCTGGGTCCTAGTCTGCTTCCTTTCAGTTTGCCCATGAGGAAAGAAAGAACAAAGATTTATACCCAAATTGTTCAGCACAGATCCAATATGTCTCAAGGACCATCTTCACTGGTGAGAGGGTATTTTACTAGCCATGGCCCTGAACCACAAAGAGACTTAGGCACTGCAGTGCTAAATTTATCCCCCTAGAAAATCATTGGAACGATATTGGGATCCACAAATCCTGAATTAGGCACCTAGGTTCCCTGTATAATGCATGGAGAAAGATAGATGCCTGAGAATAGGCTCCACAAAGACAGCATGCTAGGTGGCTGCCTGCCTTTGCCAACCAACGGTAAATAACAAGTGGGATGGATCCTAAGCCCAATCCCTCTCATGGAGTTTGGCACCTCTTTCCTGGAGTCAGGCAGCTTAGACGCCTAAGCCGTTTCTTGCAATAATGTGTTATGTGCCTGCCTCGCCTCATCTCATCTCACGCAAAATGGGAGGGGAGGACTGGTGGTGGTGCTAGGGTGACCAGATGTCCCAATTTTATAGGGACAGTCCTGATTTTTGGGTCTTTTTCTTATATAGGCTCCTATTATCTCCCACCCCCTGTCCTGATTGTTCACACTTGCTATCTGGTCACCCTAGGTGGTGCCTACCTTATAATGATTAAGACCAGTGTCTAGAGCACTTGAGTATGGGAGACCTGGGTTCAGTTCCCGCCACTGCCTGCTAGGAGACCTCTGTTCAAATCCCTTCTTCCCATCTCTCAGGAGATATTGGGATATTCTGATATGGGTTTCCCTCAGTCTTTCTTGTTTAAGCTGTTTCACTCTGTATAAATACTTAATTAAATCACTGAGCAAGAGAGAGAATGATTCATAGCATGGGCATTAGGGCCCACACTTGAGAGGTAGGAGACCGTTGTTCAAATCTTTTCTGCCCATCAGGCACTCTCCATCCTCCCAGATTGCACAGGCTATCAGCACCACCTCGCACCTGCACACTAACCTAACAATCCAAATGAGACCAAAGTATTCCTATCTACAGGAGACTAGACTATTATGTGCCACGGGCACAGAAGAGGAGGGACTGAGGTGTACCAGTGCCCCAAGCCTCCACAATGGCAGGGAATTGATTAAGTGAGATACACCCAGATAATCCTGGCAAATGACTCAAACCCACACCCTATAAAGGAAGGCAAAAACCCCTCCCAAGGTCACTGCCAATCTGACCTGCAGGGGAGAAGTCCTGCCTGACTCCACATAGGGCAATCAGTTAGACACTAAACCTGTTGGCAAGAACTAGCCAGGCAAGAGAATACTCAACCGCACTTCAGAGCTGTGGCCCACTCCACCCCCAATGTCCCATCTCCAACTGTAGTCATGTCCTGATACGTCAGAGGAAAGAGAGAGAAAACTCTCCCCGAATACATTGGATGAAAAAAATCCCTCCTGGTGCCTGGCTGAAACTCTGAAGCATGAGGTTTAGGAACCCAGGATATAGGCCAGAAGTGAGCCCCACGGCTGCTGAGCCTTCCCATCACAAACAACCATTATACAATTGCACTCCAATTTTTTTCCAGCACTCTTAAAACTAATTAAATTGTTTGCTCCCACTGGGAGGCTATTCCAGAGCCACACCCCTCTGATGATTAGAAACCTTCTGATTTCCAGCCTGAATTTGTTCATGGCCAGTTGATATTCTTTTGTTCAGGGGTCAACATTATTCTTTAACTTAAATAACTCTTCACCCTCCCTGGTATTCGTCCCCCTTATGTATTTGGAGAGCAATCATATCCCCTCTCAGCTAGACTAAACAAACCAAACTTCTTCCAGTCTCCTCTCATAAGACCCTCTATTCCCCTGATCATCCTAGAATGAGGCTCTAGTGCACATGCCCAGAGGCAGAAAGTTAGGTACTTTGGGAACCTTTACCATCGAAATTTAAACACTGAGTGAGTTTAGGCACCTACAGGGTTAGGTGGTAGCTTAGTGGGGGTTTTGTGGATCACAGTGGTGCCTAAAACTGGAATACAGGCACCTAAATTTCAGATTTAGGTGTGTAAATCCCTCTGTGGATGTGGGCCCGTGTCCATTCAATCCTGGGTTTCTCAAAGTGTTCCTAGTAGTATGAATGTTCTCTGTAAGTGTTTTTGCTGTTTACATTTAGGCATCATTATGCTGATTTTTTTCAATCTCTCTTTCAGTTTGAGTAATCCCAGGACCCGATAAGAAATGCAACCAATGCGTTTCATGCACATTAAATGGTAGGAAACGTGTCTGCTTACAAAATGCAACTAGTTCCTGTCCACTCAGGCTCCCTCTCACTATATCATTTTAAAGCCAAATATATTGATAATTCATTAATGTCTCAGCATGTTTTTACTCCCTTTCAAAAGTGTCACACATATCTATGGCTTTATATACAATTGATTATTACTAAAAAAAATGATAAGATTGTTGGCATAGGATCAGTATAAGTGGGCAATATACCATACAGCGGAAGAGTAACACCTGTATTCTTATTAATTTATTTTAGTGTTAGAGATTTAACATTTATTATTTGTAGTATTTCAGTAGTATTGAAATTGTGCTGTGTGTGTACAATAAGACAGTTCCACCACAATGAGATTTTAGTCAAAATATATTTTTACCCTCTGTCCTGTAAAGTCCTTTCTTTCATTATGCATTTTATAATGTGACTGTACATAAAGATGGTAAACATACTCATGTACCCCAAAACTTTCAATTCAGATTATATTAAGAATAGGCTGTCGATTAATCACAGTGAACTCACGCGATTAACTAAAAAATGAATTGTGATTGAAAAGTTAATTGCAATTAATCACAATTTTAATCACAATGTTAAACAATATAATACCAATTGAAATTTATTAAATATTTTGGATGTTTTTCTACATTTTCTAATATATTGTTTCAATTACAACACAGAATACAAAGTGTACAGTGCTCACTTTATATTATTTTATTACAAATATTTGCATTGTAAAAATGGTAAAAAAAAATCGTATTTTTCAATTCACCTTGTATAAGTATCGTAATGCATTTTTTTAATCATGAAAGTGCAACTTACAAATGTAGATTTACATGGTTTTGTTTTTGAGTGTAGTTATGTAACAAAAAAACTTTAGAGCCTACAAGTCCACTAAGACCTGCTTCTTATTCAGCCAATTGCTAGGACAAACAATTTTGTTTACATTTGCAGGAGATAATGCTGCCTGCTTCTTATTTACAATGTCACCTGAAAGTGAGAGCAGGTATTCGCTTGGCACTTTTGTAGCAGGCATTGCAAGGTATTTATGTGCCACATATGCTAAACATTCGTATATCCCTTCATGCTTCGGTCACAATTCCAGAGGACATGCTTCCATGCTGATGACGCTCGTTAAAAAAAATAACACATTAATTAAATTTTGACTGAACTGCTTGGGGGAGAATTGTATGTCCCTGGCTCTATTTTACCCGAATTCTGTCATGTATTTCATATTATACCAGTCTTGGATGATGACCCAGCACATGCTTTTCATTTTAAGAACACTTTCACTGCAGATTTGACAGAATGCAAAGAAGGTACCAATATGAGATTTCTAAAGATACCTACAGCACTTGACCCAAGGTTTAAGAATCTGAACTATCTTCCAAAATCTGAGAGGGACGAGGTGTGGGGGAGCATGCTTTCAGAAGTCTTGAAAAAGCTACACTCCGATGCAGAAACTACAGAACCCAAACCACCAAAAAAGAAAGCCAAACTTCTACTCTGGTGATGAAAGTGAACATGCATTGGTCTGCACTGCTTTGGATCATTATTGAGCAGACCCCATCATAAGCATGGACATATGTCCTCTGGAATGGTAGTTGATGCATGAAGGGACATATGACTCCTTAGCAGATCTGTCACGTAAATATATTGCAACGCCAGCTACAACGGTGCCATGTGAATGCCTGTTCTCACTTTCAGGTGACATTGTAAATAAGAAGCAGGCAGCATTATATCCTGTAAATTTCAACTTTCATGATAAAGAAATTGCATGACAGTATTTGTCTGAGCTGAATTGAAAAATACTAATTTTTTTACAGCACAAATATTTGTAATAAAACAAATATAAAGTGAGCACTGTACACTTTGTGTTCTGTGTTGTAATTGAAATCAATATTTGAAAATGTATAAAACATCCAAAAATATTAAATGGTATTCTATTACTAAGAGTACAATAATCATGATTAATTTTTTTAATCGTTTGACAGCCCTAATTAGGAATGATTTGCTTGCAAATAAATCTTCGTTCAATATTTTTCTGATTCAAACCATATTTAGGGATTATTTTCTGTCAAGCACTGTAACAAAAGTTGATATAAAATAATACACTAAGTGAAATACCTTTGTTCAAATCAGTTTTTCAGCTGTTCACTGTCTCTCCAAAGACTTGATTAAATGCAGGGGGAGATAACTTGGAGTCATGGCCCAGGAACTGAATTTTTGTAATGAGTCTCGTGTGGAGTAAAGTCGCTATATTGGACTTGCTTTTGTCAGAGAAGCTGCTAGATGTCTGAAGATCAAATCCTGGCCCTTATGATTTCACTGGGAGTTTTGCTGTGAAATATTTTACTACTGTAAATGCAAATGCATTAATGTATTACAGTAAATCTGAACACTATTTATATATTTAATATTGTCATGCTGTACACATGAATCCAAGGATCTATACATGTCACTTTAAAGGTCAATAAGAAGACATACATGCGTGTCTAGGGCCTAATCCACCTCCTATTAAAATCAAGAGAAAGATGCCAAGGTTGATCCTGAGCTAATGTAAATTTTCCTAGCTTCACTGACTTAAAACCAAAAACAAGTGAGGCTGAAAGGGGGAACAAATTATCACTCATTGACAACAAAGTCAAGGTAAAGAACAAAATTAACCAAAGCACCAAGGAGCATAAAAAGAAATTATTTAATTGTCTTTACACCTATGCTAGGAATGTAATAAATAAGAGGCAAGGAATCAATCATTTATGAGCACAAATTCTACGTAGGTGATAACGCAAACCTGTTGTGAAGATTTGCAGAACTGGAATATAGAATCAATGGCTATAACCTATTTAGGAAGGATCACGGAGGCAAAAGGGGAGGAGGGGAAGTAGGACACTCTAAAATGGCCGTAGTAGTTTCTGAGTCATTGACAGCTCAGAAGCAAATGATCTAGGTCCTTGCCCTGCTCCATTTAACCTTTTCATAAATGGTCTGGAAGAAAATAAAATAATTACAGATAACACAAACTTGGGGAAAGTGGTAAAAAATTAACAGGACAGGTCACTGATACAGAGCAATCTGCTTCGCTTGGTAAGCTGGGCACATGCAAAACAATATGGCCAAATGTAAAGTCAAAAATGTAGGTGATACATCCTTACAGGATGGAGATGCTATCCTGGGAAGCAGGGACTCAGGAAATTAAAAAAAAAAATGTTCATGGTGGATGGTGAGCTGAACATGAGCTCCCAGTGCTCCCAAAAGGGCTAATGTGATTCCTATAAATGGGGATATCAAGTACTAGGCAGATTGTATTACCTCTCTACTTGGCACTGGCATAACTGCTACTGGAACAATATGTCCAGTTCTGGTGTCCAGAATTGAAGTAAATTGGAGAGGGTTCAGAGAAGAGTGATGAAATGACTAAAGGGTTAGAAAACATGCTTTATAGTGATAGACTCAAGGAGTTCAATCCATTCAATTTATTAAAGAGAAGGTTAAGGGGTGATTTGATCACTGTCTAGAAGTACCTACACAGGGAATAGAGGTGTGATAGTAGAAGGCACTTCAGTGTAGCAGACAAAAGTATAACAAGATGCAATGGCTGGAAGTTGAAGCTAGATGAATTCAGACTCGAAAAGAAATAAGGTGCCTTTTTTTTTTTTTTTAGTGAGGGTAATTAATCGTTGGAATGTCTTACTAAGAGCTGTGGTGGAGTCTTCATCACTGCAACATTTTATATTGAGATTAGATGCTTTCTCTAAAATATTCTCTAGTTCAGAGAGAAACTAATTCAGGGAAGTCATTTGGCCTGTGTTACACAGGAGGACAGACCAGAGGATCACAATGGTCCCTTCTGGCCCTCTAATCCATGACAACTTCAATTGCAGACCTCCTTTTCTGCCTTCTAGGGCAGACTCAACCAGTTCAGGATCAATCAACTGCATGCGGGGCCTGGTTTTGCTGCATAAAGGGGGTCTCTCTAATGTCACCTTGCACATGACCAGGATTTTTCCTATACTATGGGAACTAATACAGTCTGAACGTATGTCTCATCATGCCATCTAACATTAGTAAGTATTACAGACTAGTGATATGCGAGTGAATTTACAAGACTTGTCTTGTGATGTGAAATATTATAAATTTTACAGCTAAGTAAATTTAAAACACCCTTTGGACTCCAGAGAAATGAAAGGAAATAGAAAATTGTACACACTGTACTGTTTAACTGAAAAGGAGTATTATAGGGATAGGTAATTTATTTTGCCCAATTTTTGTACATTCAGGAAAACCATGAGTCTGAAAGCTTGATTGCAACCATGAAAGTTTCTGAAATCACATTTTGGATAGGAAAGACTGAAAAAAAATGGTACAAGGGAAAGAGAAAAATTCTAAAGATAAATACATACATAAAGCACTCACTATGTCAGTCTACCTTTTCTGAGGGTAGCAGTTTTCTGCTATCCCTATTATAGTCCAGTAATTCCAATCTGCTAGTAAAACAAGGATTGTTTAAAAGCTGAATCTCCAAGAAAAACATGTGTGTTTAAATCACAGGGAGAAAAAGGGTTTACAAATGCAAGGCCAGATCCTCAGCTGGTATAAATCAGCATAGCACCATTGAAGTGAATGGAGCTTTGCTCAGTTATACCAGCTGAGGATTTCGCCCTCATACTAATTTTGCAAACCCAATAGTTTGAGAATTTTGCAGAATTCTCAAACTCCTTGAATTTCACTTGGCCCTGCTGTGCACAGAGCACACGTTTTCGTAACATTCAGAAAGTGAGAGTTTTCAGCTGAAGTCCTTACAAAAACTCAAGAGTGGGGGAAGAGAGTAAAAAAGGGGCAGAAGAGTACCAGAAAATAAAAACAGATTAGAATGGATTTTGTTCTCATTTACACTGTGCATAAACCCAGAGTAACTCCTATAGAATCAATGGAATTAAACTTGTGAATAGTTGATATGAGAATAGAATGAGACCAAACAAACAACCGAGAATAATTTGACTTGTAGAGGAAATCTCTCACTTCTAGTCCTCCACAAATAGATATTTCATTACAAAAATTCTAAATACTATGGCTACCACATCAGCTGCTAAGGATCACTAGAAATTTATCATATGGTAATGCAGCACTCTGAGCTAAGCAAAGCACATGAATCCAACTATGGTACAAGCTAGGTAGTTTCACTACAACACTTTTGCGCAAATATTATTGAAAGACAGCAAAGAGAGAGAAGGAAACTCTGCATCTTAAATATAGGGTCTTTAATGCTGACATCTATCAAAATGCTGCGTATACTTCTGGAACGCTTCTGTAAAAATGTGTCTAACTCTAGGGACTCATTGTGTAAGTTAGTTATGCACCATTTAAATGTGAAAAATGCACACTTTACTTGGAAAAAGATGTGTGATGTGAAGTGTTTTTAAGAATAATTGAATGATTTTGTGATTCATTAAATGCTTTTTCCTCCACATGCAAATAATGACTTTTCCACTATGCACCCAAAGGGGGAAAAGTCAAAAGAGCGAGAGGGGGGTAAAGAGTCCATAGGAAAAGGATCATTTTCAGAGTTTTTTTTATTTCATTCTTTATCTCTTCCTGATCCAAGAGTAACAGAACAATGAGTAAAAATGTGAGTGGCAGCATTTAGAAAATAAAATAAAAACCAATGTCCCTCAACACCAGAAACAGAAGTATTAGGTTGCAAGTTGTCTATTTTTTGTTTTAAGGTGAGTACAAAATATTGTGGAACCTAAAGTTGATTGAATATGGCTTCTCCCGCATATCCCTGCTGTGACCAAGGGATCATATACCCAATATGTCTTTACACCAAAGTGTAAATCTTCAGTTTCCTTCTCTCTCTCCTTTTTTAAACTAGGGAAACAATATACACTTTACTCCTGCAAAAAAGATCTCTGGCAAAATCACAAAACGCCTGCTTAAATAATACCCAAAAGGTAACTCTGTACATTCCACTGGCCAGAAATAACTCTCAGCTAGGCGAATCCAGGAGAAAGTTAAAAGGATATTGTAACACTCTTAGGGGAGCTGTAGCACTATAAGAGCAATATGAGGCAATGTCCTAACATGAGCTATCACTCATCCACACTAGCATGAATTATATTACAACATTTGGCACACTATAGCTTTTGATCTGTTTTGACTTATGACCTATGTCCTATTGTGACCTTTACAGCTGAACCTGTAGAGAATAGTTCAAACAATAGATATACATGATAGATGACAGATAGGATATAAACACATAGTGCATTAGCCAGCCAAAAAACTGCATGAAACTAAGATGAAACTTCCCCTACCAGCAGGATATTATGAGTTTTCTTACACCTTCCTCTGAAGCATCTGGAGCCAGGATACCCAGCCTAGATGGACTACTGGTCTGATCAGGTATGGCAGTTCTCATATTCCTGGGAATATATGCTACTGTGGAAAAAATATGAGTATAGAGTTAATAAGTTTTGTGAGATGGCAAAGAATCTTCTAACAAAGTTAAAATCACTGCAGACCATTCCAGCTGCAAAGTTGGCTGAACTAGATGGAATTACTATAAATTCACCTCTCTTAGCCAGATACAATAGCTCTATCTACAAACTCAGGCAGACATTCCTGCATTGATTTGAACTCAGGTCACATTTTCAAGGTTATTTCCACAACCATAAAAGCTAGAAATGTTTTTTTTTTAAATGAAAACTGTGGGCTTGTTTACAAAACAAGCAAAATATCTCTGGTGCAAAAGGCTGTCTGGACACACTTATTTGGATTCAAACTAGGTTTATTTCAGTATAAGCCAAGTTAAACAGCAATAGATTAAGCTAAAAAAAAATAAACCACTGAAACTGAAATAACTGTCTACCAAGTCAAGGGTTTATACTGGTTTAACCAAAAGCAGTTTAAAAACTGATTATAGTTAAACCAGTGCAACTTCTGCATGTAGATAAGGCCTAAGATTCTGCAGCACAATCCCTGTTTTCTTTTACATTGTAAAATTATTCTACATCAGCAGAATACACAGAATCCCATCCACATTTGGGAATTAACATGAAACAAGTAGGGTCTGAGTCTTCTTTTATTTACATTGCTGTAAATTAGGACACACTCCATTTAACTTAATGGAGTTACACTGATGAAAAAGTGGTGTAGGAGAGAAGGGAATCAACAGTCTTCGAAGAGGTGTCAGCAAAATGGGTGCTTTAATACCTGATGGTGAGTTTACACACACTGAACTGGTTAGTTTAGTCCATATTTGCTGCAAGACACCTGACATCAGCCCAACGGGAGTGGTCTCCAACTTCAGTTGACCCCTACAGTACATGGACATATAGAAATTCTGAATGTGCTGGGAACATGGTTAAATTCTGGATTGTTGGAGCAATAGCTCAACTGACTTTTGCCGTGTTCCAAGTGTGCTGGCTGCCATTTGTGGATCCACAGATCCAAAGTGTGCTGAACTTGCTCTGTATTATCATGTTCAAAGGTATATTTTGCAGAAACTGTGCATAATGTGAATAAAGATTGCCTGGGATCATTGATTAAATTGTTTGATTAACCATTTTTCTTGTAAAGAATAAATAGGAGCCAAAATTTTCTTCTTGATTTTTGTAGTAGTGCCATTAAAACCAGCATAAATGGAAAGAGGGTTAAGAATCTTTCTACCTGACTACATTCCTGACTTTTATGTATTATCTTCTTTAAATGGAGTCTGTATCCTTACCACCTGTTTGTCAACCTTACCCCTTCTTGTTTATCCAAAATCCCTCTACACTGGTGCCATTCTTCTGTCCCACTGCTCTGTGTTGTCCCAATCCACCCCTGGCTCCCTGGAGTCCCGTTATTGGCTTAGTCTTTCTCTTACTGGATTACTTTGAAGCTCCTTCTCCTCACCTTTTAAACGCTACAATAATTCACCCTCCCTTACCTCTCTGCTCTTACTTCTCACTATGTGTGCTGCTTTGCAACTCCTTCTCCCAGTCCTGACTTTACACCTTTGGGGAAAAACAAAGAGTTTATGATGTTACAAAAAGTGGAAGAGAGGAAATGAGATGGATTCCACAGTACAGTAAGCCTCCATATCCTAATGCCATGCCAAATGACAATTGGCTTCAGATGCAACTGACGGCCCAGGCGGTGCCAAGTTAAATGCAATTCACTACTTAATATGTAGCCAGGGTTAAGGGCCACATGATGGTCATAAAAGTTGGATCAAAATAGTATCCAACTCAGTGAAAAGTGTGCCTCTGCATTCTAAAGAAACTGCAAGAAAGAGACCCTACTAAAAGCTATTGGAGGGCATTGCAATAATTATAATTTAAATGGTTAGTTTAGATTGTGAAAAATATGATAATTTAACTGAAAAGTGTCACATGCAACCTGTTTAGGATGCTAAAAGACATAGTCTTGACTGTCCCAACTAGTGCTAGGGACAGAAAAGTAGTCGAAGAGGGAGTTCCCATCCACCCTGCTCTAGGAGCCCCACTTTCATTAGGGACTCTCAGAAAACAAAATCCCTTCTCTCCCTGTAACAAGTGTGTACAGTACTCAGACCACATGTTAATACTTAAATGCCCCTTACTCTCCTCTACTTCCTTCCTAGGCAATGGACCTTTCTCTACTATTATATAACCATATACAATATTAGAACATCTGCAGGACATGCCAGTCTATTTCAGGTAGTGTGGAAGGGGATTCTATTGTCCATAGAAAGTTGACACCAGTACAATTTGTACTTCACATACCACTTCGGGTGAATCTAACCCCATGGCTTTATCTTTTTTTCTTGCAACTTCTTTCACTTTGCCCCTGTGTTTCAAACATCCCTCTCCTTTTCCAAATTCCTTCCCAAAATCCTAGCTTTTTGGACTGGGAAATAACACTACTCTAACCTGTTATTTTTTTATCACTGTTTTCCTCTTTTCCTTCACAGGAATGCAGATGGTAAATTCCTCAAGAATTGGACCTGACTTCTCACGTTTCTTCTGATTTTTTCTCACTGCTCTCCTTTTTCTTTTCTCCACATCTGAGTTTCCATGCCAATGGCTCTGGCTGCTGCTAAGTTAGTACGTGATACAACATCATTTTATGTATGGAAGGGAGAGCGCAATGGTTTTGAGGCAAACTTTTTGGATAGCCGTTGAGTCAAGTTTCCTAAATAACCATGTGACATTATGCAGCGTACAATCTGGACTGTTGAACAGCTTTGACCTCTGAATTCTCCAGTCTAGATTGCCTTTTAAAGTGCTTCGCTGTGAGATCAACCACTCCTGGTCTGCTCATGCACAACCTCGAGCATGTAAATCACTCCCAGCCATACGGTCTGACTGCTATAGCTAACCACTCAGGAAATACACTGCAGAGCAATACCAGAAAATTCCCATTCCCAGACTTTCCTCAAAAAATGTGTGTCTTGTACTACCCAACCCTCTCCTGGACAACACAAGGTCATATAAAGTCTGTCATTTTATTAATAGAAAATGATATGCACAAATCCTGTTATCTTAAATGTAGTTTCCCAAACATTTCAATCCAAGCATACTGGTTTAGGTAAAGCAATAAAACAAGTTGATTAACTACAGAAAGCTAGATTTTGAGTGATTAGAAGTAATGAGGCATAAAAGTCAGAATTGGTTACAATGAAATAAAAGGTGAAATGCAAACTAATACCTAACTCAACAAGCTAAGTGAATTCAAAGTGAATTCTCTCTCACCACATGTTCTAGCAGTCTAACTGTCTGAATTTCTATCTGCCAGGATCAAGTGTTGTCGATGCAGTGAGTAGAGCAGAGGATAGAGACCTTTTGGGGCATCCGTTCCCCTTTCTTATAGTTCTCTTTTTATTTGAAAATCATCTCGAGCTAATTTTCAGAAGACAGCAAGTCTGTGGGGATGGGACCCTACTGCTGTATCTTTGCCAAAATATAGCTCTCGTTCATACCCTTTTTCCTGCCAAAGAATGGCCACCTGACTGAGGTGTCAGTTTGCCTTTTGTATCTGAGGAAGTGGTTTGTGGCTGCTTCCCCAGCACTGGAATATGTCTTAGTAACATCATAGAGTAGAATCTTATAACTTTGCATACAATGTTGCCACACATATTTTACCAGGATAATAAACATCTGCAAATAACAAGTTTTCAAATGATAACTCACAATGCATACTTTGTACAAAGTTTATTGTTGTCTTGTAAAAAGGAACAAAGATTGTCACAAACTGTAAATGTTTTTCTAATGCCCAGCAATGCTCCATTCTCAACTCACACCACTGTGCCCATTGTGAGTATAGCAGGAACATACCAGCATGATATTTTAAATGTTATGCTCTATAGTACCCAGGTACAGTAGCCTTTGTAATTAATAGAGTGAGAAGATTTAACGATGTGTTTTCTGGGTGTTGACAATTAAAGTTGGGCTAAATTATGCCTCTTGAGAGTCAGATGCATGCTGGAGAGGGAGCGAGGAGTTGCACTGTGGGGTTCTTTTAAAAGATGCAGCCTGCCCTCCCCTGAGTTTTGCTCTGCTCACTCCACTCAGATACACCCCCTTGGGTTATTTCTCTTATGCAGCAGCAGCCCAACAATCACAGAAATGTGGAGCTGGAAGGGACCTTGAGAAGTCATCAAGTTCAATGGTGCTGCAGCGGGACCAAATAAACTGTGGCTGCCCTTGCAGTTGGGTTTTGGAGCAGGGTAAAAAGACTCCTATCCTATCCTTTCCAACTACCCTGGAGTGGACATATTTTGGCCCTTAAAGTATTTTAGTGTACTCTGAGGGGCTTGCAGTTGATATACTTAGATTTATGGCATAGTAATACACCAAACTACCAAGCATGCTGGGTTATTTTTTGAATTCCAGTGATATGTTATAAAGCATTGGCCAAATAGAAAAAGTATAGATCTTTCTAGAAATTCAACAAGCTGGTGTTTGCTGAAAATGGCCTTCAAATGATTTACTTTTTCACAAAGAGAGGTGAAGGGCGGGAGGAGAACAGATTTTTTAAATTATATTAACACTCGCTAGCGGCAAAAACATTTGCAGAGTTACCTAAATCTCTTGTGGGCATTTCAGCAAAAGTCCAATACAGAAATATACCGGAAAGAAATGACTAGTTGATTGGGCTACAAGCCAATCTTAGCTGCAACTGTATGGTATCATAAAACACCTTGGCCCCTTTCACAAGAAATAATCAAGTCTCTATGACACTGTGTTCCTGAGGAATTTGCTTTAGTCCTGTGTGTATATGGCACTTTGGTTACTCATAAAGGATAAAAGAGCTGGAAGGTCAGGAAGAGAGACAAGTGGAATCTTAAAAACAATTATTTGCTGAAAAAGATCTCATGGTGCATTAAGATTTACAGTTGCTCAGCTGTTCTTAAAGAGCAAAATTCAACCCACTAGCTCAGGAGATGCCAAGTTCTGTGTTTCCACACCACACTCTTCTGTGGTTCCTCTTCAGGAGGGATGCTTTGGCTTCCACTGAGATTTCAAGAGCCGTTAATTGGCAGGCAGTACAGTGAGCATGTGTTGAATCAGTGCATCCTTTGGCCTCTCTTTTGGGGCAGTGCTTGTTGCTTATAGGCCTCCGTCTGTGGAAAGGACACAACAAGTGACTTGTACCACAGTCTCCTTCCAAGCAGACCTGGGCCTCCTCCAGGGTCTTTACCAGTGGTAATGAACGTGGCACTGCATCACTAAAGTTATTGCCTTACAAGTTACAACCAGGGCTACTGCAAATGTTTCCTCTAAATGGCGTGTCCTAACACACAAAGCTGCCATGAAAAAAAAGGACCCATTAACGGAGAGTAATTTCATCACAATAAAATTATGAATTAAACCTGTATTCATTTTTAATTACATGAGATACTACAAACGGGAACAGAATTATCTTCACTACATTATAATAAGCAATAGTCCAGTGTTTAACAACATTTACCGTGTGCTGGAATGATATTCATGATCTGGGGGTTAGAAGCCACAGTCCCCTGTGCCTTGACACAGTGGGACAAATAAAGCGCAGTCATTTAAACAAGGGATTTCTGTGTTAGAGACCTCAAACAACATGACATAACAGATTGCTAACAGAATCTCAGAGGTTTGGATACTTCTGGAACTTGGAACTTTTCAGGAAACAATTGTTTGACTTGTTATGGATTTACTTTGGACCGGACCAATGGGCTGAGGTATGCCATTAAAATGACGGAATACAACTTGAAAGATTTATATGCCTGTGTCTGCTAGCCATGTTCATTTATTAGCTCACTCCTTCATTCACTAAGCTACGCATGAACCTGCCACACACATGAATTATTCAGCATAGATGGTTATCTACCATATGAAAGCAGGTGAGAACAAGATACTTCTTACCTTCCTGATCCTCTTGCTGGTGAGACAAGGGTGCAGGTTCCTCCTGCTTGATATGTAACAGCCATAAAGGGGAGCATGTCCCTTGAACTGCACAGCTGACTGACAGCTGTGAAACAGAACCAGTTGCCAGGAGAAATTAAGGGCTGTAATAGGCAAAAGAATCCTCCAGTGTAGAACAGGAAAAGCAGGAACACTCTCCACAATCCCCTTCCAGATCCCCAAAAGGTACTAAATTTGTCTTGGGGGGCGGGGGAAGAGAAGTCAGTTCAGAATCCAGATCCAGCAAAATGCTCCCTCATGGCAACTCTATAACATCCACAGACCTCCCACTGGGAGGAGAGGAGCAGTACTACAGAGAGCTGCTTGGATGATTTATTGTCAAGACTGCAATGCCCTCAAAACTGTGGTATACAGGGCATGGAGACCCTTGTGCACCAGGCCCAGTCTGTTCAGAAATAGTCAAGGTTGGTGTAGAGCAGTTTACTTGGAAGTAAGCACCCAAATTTTCTCAATTAAATTATCAGTTTGTATGCCCCATATTCCTAACTAACCAAGCACTAGAATGACCAAAAATTTCCATGCTAATAAAACTAACATAGCAGAAAAAGGTAGTTCAACCCATGATCACAGAAAGTAATTATTTCCTGAAAATTTCCAAGCTCCAGAAGTATCCTAAATCCAGCAAAAATTTGACAGGCACCAAGCGCTGGCAAGAGAAGACTGGGAGGGAGCATAAAGGAGATCAAGAGATGTAAATAATAAAAGCTTTCAGGAGCAGCCCTGAGAGATAGTACACCTAGTTGAAGAAGCAGCCTTAAGGACATAAAAAATAGATGGCATTATGTATCTGTAACCAGAGAGCTGAAGAGTTCAGTTTCTTAGTAAAAACCTCTAGGAGGGTGAGGATGTGTTAATAAGAAGGGTTGAAATATAAACAGAGGCATATTCTTATAATAAAGATGAGCATAAAACTAAATGTATTTATCTATTATAACTAAAAAGGCAGAGGCCGGCTTGTGGCTGCAATAATGAGAAAACTGTGTTTTAGATTACATTAGAGATGGACATGAGTCCTGCACCATATTGCAGGCAGATCAAAACTATGCATTTTTGCATCTGTTTCTAGTTTTTCCACTGACATTCTGGTAATAGGGTCTGGGTTCATGTCTGCATTTTTGACCCCTTTCTACAGAACATAAAATACTATTAACACTAAGTTTCATAACAGGTATTCCCAATTATTACACGACATCTACACTTGGAACTGGGGGTGATTCCCAACTTGAGTAGACATACTTTTGCTAGCTCTCATCAAACTACTGTGCTAAACATAGTGTAGCTGTGGTACCATGGGTGGTGGCATGAGCTGATAAGTACTTGGGCTGACTAGCCTGTGGCACCACTCTCCTCTGCCCTTGCTGCCATGGCTAAGCTACTATTTTTAGGACACTAGCTCAATGAGAGCTAGCAAGAGTATATCCACTCAAGTTGGGAACCACACCTCTAATTCCCAGTGTAGACATAGTCTTAGTTTTCTTAATAAATAAATATGTTCTTTGCACTTACACAGTATTTTCTGACACTCTTCTCAGCTGGGTTCATTCATTAATTTGTTTCTATAGTTGGTCCAGGACATTTTAGGATTCTTGAAAAATTATAATAATTTATGTGCCTAATTTGCACATACAATTAATCCAATTGCACAGGCAAATCCTGTATTTGAGTACACAATTGGCCAGTTAGGTGTATGACCTTTATGCAAATGTTTGATTTTTGCAATACCATATAACAGAGTAGACTCAACTATGCACAGCCCTAAGCAATGTCACTAAGGGTATTACTACACTACCCACCGGATCGGTGGGTAGTGATCGATCTATCGGGGATCGATGTATTGTGTCTCATCTAGACATGATAAATCGATCCTGAACACGCTCCCTGTCAACTCCGGAACTCCACCAGGGTGAGAGGCAGAAGCGGAGTCAACGGAGAAGCGGCAGCCATCGATCCTGCTCCCTGAGAACACAAAGTAAGTCAATCTAAGTCGATCTAAGATACCTCAACTTCAGCTATGCTATTCTCGTAGCTGAAGTTGCGTACCTTAGATCAATCCCCCCCTTCTAATGTACATCAGGCCTATGACAGCATAAGAAGTCTATAGCAGATGAGATCTTCTCATTGTCAGTCCTATGTCTTAACCACAGTGCCATCCTTCCTTCTGTCTTTCATTTAAAAGAAAAATTCTAGTCCTTCTGATTGTGTTAGTTTATACTGTAAAGACCACCATTACAATGTCTTTCATATACAGTATTTATCAGTTTTAAAGCTAAAAAGGGTCATTATGATCATCTGATCTGATTGCCTGTACAATATAGGCTACAGAAACTCATCCAATAACTTCTACATCAACCCATAACTTCTCTTTGGGCTATAGCATATCTTTTAGAAAGACACCCAGTTACAGTCTGTTAGTATGGAGAATCCACCACATCTCTAGAAAAGTCGTCTCACTTAAAATTTATGTTTTATTTCTAGGTTTAGTTCCAACCACTAGATCTTGCTATGCTTTTTCTGCTAGATTAAAGAGGTATGTACTATCAGAATTCTTTCACATATAGGTACTTGTAGACTATAATCAAGTCACCTTTTAACCTGAACAAAACAGTCTGAGCTTTTTTAGTCTCTCAGGCTCGGTCTACCCTACGCGTTGAAACCAATTTTAGCAGTGTTAAACCAATTTAACGCTGTACCCGTCCACACTACGAGGCCCTTTACATCAATATAAAGGGCTCTTTAAATCGGTTTCTGTACTCCTCCCTGACGAGAGGAGTAGCACTAAAATCAGTATTACAATATTGGATTAGGGTTAGTGTGGCCGCAAATCGACGGTATCTGGGCAGTATCCCACAGTGCACCACTGTGACCGCTCTGGACAGCAATCTGAACTCGCATGTAGTGGGCAGGTAAACAGGAAAAGCCCCGCGAAATTTTGATTTTCATTTCCTGTTTGCCCAGCATGGAGCTCTGATCAGCACGGGTGGTGATGCAGTCCCAAATCCAAAAAGAGCTCCAGCATGGACCATATAGGAGACACTGGATCTGATCGCTGTATGGGGAGACAAATCTGTTCTATCAGAGCTCCGTTACAGAAGATGAAATGCCAAAGCGTTTGAACGACTCAGGGCATCACGTGCTGATTGACAAGCGTAACGGGAGCAGAGACTCATGGCTCATGCTCATGAGAGGAGGGTACTAGACTCCGCTATCCAATCCCCAGGTCTCCGAAATTTTGATCTTGGTGGCTCAGTGCTGTAGGTTCACTTTCCGCATGGTTCAGGCTAGCTCGTCATTTTCTCCCTCCGCCTGTGAAAGACAGGGAACGACATCATTTCTTGCTTCCTTACAGTGTAACCTATGTCTACTGTGCTGAGTGTGAGCGCCGTTGTGCAGCAGTTGAAGCGCACGGTATCCCACTTCCTCTGGACTCCCGCCCGTGCGCGACGTGCAGTAAGGATGGTAACGTCTTGGTATATCACCCTGAGATGGCTGGCTAGCTCAGGTGAGCTGGCCGGGGGCCTGGTATAATAAAAGAATGACTCCCGGTCAATTCCCAGTAGTAATTGAAGTAGAGTAGGTACCGTCTTCTCATGAGCAACTGTGGCAGGGGAGGACAAGTGCAGCACAATGCCCTCCCTTTCCTGTGTAAGATAAAAGTATCTGTACTGAGCTGGACTGTATAAGCGCGGCATGCTGGTCTCCACTGCACCGCTATGTTTGCCTGCCTGTCGTGCGATCGGGAGGCTGAACTCCCCTCTTTGTATCTCACTAAAACTCAGTGTTTCTATTCTGCTTCTTTTTCATTCTGACCATGGGGGGGACATGCATGGTGCCCCGGAATTGGGGGAGAGGGAAGCATGGGTGGTTGTTGCGGGCCCTGTGCATGCAGCAGCTCATATTTCTGCGGAGATTGACGGAAGACGCTGTGCTCTTGATCACGGTTCTCCTGCTCCCTTCCTATTCTGGACAGGACTGACTCTATTTTTAACCATAAAGGGGATTGATCGGGTGTCCAGTTTGCTTTTGTGCCGGCCAATCTCGCCAGGCCCTGGCGCAGGAATACAGAAGACAGGATGTGCATTCTTGATGTTCGCCGAACAGTACAGACGACTGATAACGTTCTTTGTTTGCACGCCTGAATATATTTCTTTATTCCAATGGGCGGGAGAGACTGTGGGAACTATGGGATAGCTACGGAATAGCTACCCACAGTGCAATGCTCCGGAAATCGACGCTAGCCTCGGACCATGGACGCACACCACCAAATTAATGTGCTTCGTGTGGCCACATGCACTCAACTTTATACAATCTGTTTTATAAAACCCGTTTATGTAAAATCGGAATAATCCCGTAGTGTAGATGTACCCTCAGTATAAGGCAAGCATTCCCGACCTCAAATCATTCCTCTAGTTCTTTTCTAAACCTCTCCCAATTTGGCAACCAGAACTGGACATGTACAGTACTCCAGTAATAGTCTGGCTAATTATGTATACAGAGGTAATACCACTTCCTTAATCCCACTTGATATTCCCCTGCTTATAAAATCAAGCTACATTTGCCCTCTTAGCTACAGCACTGCATTGACAATTCACGTTCAGTTTGTTATCTGCCATGCTCATTAAATCCTTTTCAGAGTCACTGCTTTCCAGAATAGAATATCTCTCCTTATAAATGTGACCTACACTTTGTTCCTGGATGTCTAGCCTTGCATTTGGCTGTATTAAAATGCATGTTGTTCAAATGAGCCCATCTTTTAACCCAAGTCCAGGTCAGCCTGTATAATATAATAATCATATATTATATCATTATTTACCATTCCACCAATGTTTGTGTCATGTGAACATTTTACTAGCAATAATTTTATATGTTCTTCCAGATCATTATAGCATTGGGCAGAGAACAGATAGCTGCAGAACCCCAATAGAAACACCCCCACTGGATAACGATTCCACATCTACAATTTAATTTTGCAATCTGCCAGTTAATTAGTTTTTAATCCATTGATAGACTGTATTGATTTTGTATAGTGGTGACTGCTTTTTTAATCAGAGTGACGTTATAATAAGACTAAATATATTATGTCAAACAATGATCTTTATCAACCAAACTTGTGAGCTTATCAAAAAACAATAAGTTTATTTAACAAAACCTGATTTCCATAAAACCATGTTAATTGGCATTAATTATGACACCATCCTTTAATTCTTTGATGGCTACATCCCACTTCAGCCTTTCCCTGATTTTGCCTGAGACGTATGTCTGGCTAATCTTCCTATAATTTCCTTTGCCATCCCATATACTCTATTTAAACATCAGTACATTGGCTTCCCCCCCGCCCTCAGTCCTCTAGAATTTCCTCAGGGTTCCTCTGGAACTTCTTCAGTGTTCCAAGATTAAAAAAATAAAAATAAATCAACATTAATGGTGCAGGGGAACTCCCCAGACAATTATCTTAACATGCTTATCTGGTCCTGCTGATTTGAAAGTGTTTAACTTTAGGAGTTGCAGTTTAGTATCTTTCCGAGTTAGTGATGAAAAGGAATTATTTTATTATCACTAGAAGATATGAATACATCCTACTCCTTCTTTCTGAATGCAGAACAGAAATATTTATTGAATATTTGCCTTTTCTGCATCATGACTGATAATTTCACTATTCTTGTCTAGTATCAGACCTATACATTGATAGGATTTTGATTGTTCCCAGAGAAGTCCTTCTTATTGTCCTTAACCCTACTGGCCACAGATTTTTTTCATTGATCCTTTTAGCTTCCCTTATCAATTGTCTGCATTTCCTAACTGCTGCTTCTCCATTTTTCCTTTTGTTATTTATTATTGCTGCCTTCACTTTCTTAGTCAGGATATATTTTTTAACCAAAGACAACTTCTTTTGTGATTGTGGAATTGTTTCTTTTTGCGCATCTAATAAAGCATACTTAACAATTCTCAGTTATAATTCAAATTTTTATGTTATATGTTTCCTTCTACTCAATTTTATACAGTTGTTTACAGTTTTGGGAAACTGTCCTTTTTTAAAGCACTGCATACAGTAAAAGCTGTGTTATCTGGCACTTTAAAACTCTAGAAACCAGCATTTCTGATATCTCCATTAAAAGTCCAGTTGGCGCAGGGCCGGCAGGCTCCCTATCTGGCTCCACATAGCTCTCTGGAAATGGCGACATGTCCCTGTTGCTCCTAGGTGGAGAAATAGTCATGGGGGCTCTGTGTGCTGCCCTGGCCCTGCAATGAGCGCTGGCTCCGCAGCTCCCATTGGTTGGGAACTGTGGCCAATGGGAGCTGTGGGGGTGGCACCTGCGGGCAGAGGCAGCGTGCAGAGCTGCCAGGCCACGCCTCCACCTAGGAGCAGTAGGGACATGTTGTCGCTTGCAGGGGGCCACCCAATCTGAGCGCCGCCTGGCACCCTGAACCCCCTCCCATGCCCCAACCCTCTGCCCCGAGCCCCTGCCCACACCCGAACTCCCTCCCAGAGCCTTGCACCCCCTCTGGCACCCAAACTCCCTCCCTCCATTGGTAAGTATAACTCTTACTTAACCAGAATTTTTGACTAACTGGCACCCCCATTCCCCCAACATGCTGGTTAACAAAGCTTTTCCTGTTTTTTTTATATCTATCTATCTATATTAATTGTTTGGACAATATTCTGTTTGTACATAGCAAGTGAAATTAGACCATGATCCGTTTCACCTAAGCAATTAACAGTTTTTAGTTTATAAATTTAGAGCAGTTCATCCTGAGTAAGTTTAGGGCAATGGTCAGGGAATTAGCCTGAGACTCATGCTGTGCTACAGACTTTCTGTGTGTCCTTGGGAAAGTCCCTTACTCTCCATGTACCTCAGCTCCCCATCTGTTCATTAGGAATCAAAGTTTCCTACTTTACAGGGCTGTTGTAAAGATAAATGTATTAAAAACCATGAGCTGCTCAGAAACTACAGTAATGGGAACCATATTAGTACCATGGATAAAAATTTGCAGCTGTGGAGATCTGTGAAATATGAAAACAATGAGGAGTTCTTGTGGCACCTTAGAGACTAACAAATTTATTTGGGCATAAGCTTTCGTGGGCTAGAAGTGGACAAAAGCTTATGCCCAAATAAATTTGTTGGTCTCTAAGGTGCCACAAGGACTCCTCGTTGTTTTTGCTGATACAGACTAACACGGCTACCACTCTGAAATCTGAAATGTGAGTGTTTCAGTTTTGAAAGGGAAGATTTTTACTGGTGATGGATCTGACCCAGTACCACAGATCCAGGCATAGGTCAGAGATGCTGCTCAAAATCTCTCTCTCTACAGTGCACAGGATTCAAAACACCAAATCCAAACATCCCTCACTGTAAAGTCAGACCCAGATTCTGACTGAAAAAATCTCTCTGACTTCTGGCTCGCTAAAACCTTACCCAGCTGTAATTTGACCTAGTTTGAGTAGCTCTACTTAAACTGGTGTTATGTTTTCAGTACTAAAGTCTGATGACTTGATAGCTCCCCGGGGTTTTTGGTTACAGTTTAAGTACAGAGCTGACATTGCATGCTATTTTTCTGAAATCCCAGAGCTAATATTACAGATGAGATACAGATAAGTAGAGATGTATAGGATGATTAAGATAGAGTGTGGATATCTTCAAAATACAGTGACGTAGCCACTATCCTGCAGGTTCATTCATTCTCAGATCACTTTAGTCTTGTTAAAAAAGTAAAAGTTAGAAATTTAGGAATTTGTTCACGTTTGTTTTTTGTTTGAGCTCAGTGGGACAACTTGGGGAATATGGTACAATTCAGTGTGGGTAAAGGTACCAGAATTTGGTCCTTAGTTAGCAATTATATTACAATTCTTCATGCCTAGCTCTCAGATCACTTCACAAAAAGTGGGTGAGCCTCATCCTCCTCATTTCCAGGGGCCAAACTGAGGCACAGTTGAGTGATTTATCCTATGTTACATAGCAAGTAAGAGGCAGATCCAAGAACAGAACCATGGCCCTCTCCTTCCTATCCTGTGCCAACTTCACAGACCAGGATTACATGCAATAAAAACACCACTACTACTAATAACCACGGCTACTTTTTTCTGAAGATTACACTTAGAAGGGAAAATGCCTACTTTATTTTTCTTTTTGTAGGAGGATATGTGATGTCTTTATCAGCCAATCAGTAGAAATCATGCTGTGGTCTGGTCAAAATATCTCAGAACCTGGGAAATTGAAAAACTGCAGAGGTAGCAAATTTATGAATCCCAAAGATTTAGGATCTTCATGAGGAATAGTCAAGGGTTCTATTCTATTTCCCAGAATTTATGCCTTTGTTTTCTTATAATAAAGGAAGTTTCTAGCTTCTGTTTGGGAAGATAACCTTGACAATATAAACTAACGTACTTTCATCTTGTGGAGTCCTCATCCCTACCGGCTAAAAACAATAGCATCAAGAGATATTAACTTCCTCCATTCATCTTAAAAGTGTGTCAGCTTTGAAGCATAAAATATGAACAATTAAGTGCCAACACAGTTAACCAATTCACTACTCATTGTCAAATTAGAAACATCCAGTAAACATGATTATCCTGTGGCTGGATGTTCCTGGTGTGCTTATTCAGTTGAAAGGATGTTACATGAGAATAAGCCTGCACATTATGAATATGCAAAGAGAGTGAAACCTGCTTGGAGTGTGTGCTTTTTTAAGTGCCAGCAAAGGGCCTGCTGTTTTCTGGCCACTATAATAGGCGGCTGCATAATGCAGTGTGTTTAATGCAAGGTCTGAAAAGCTTTCCAATCACCTCCTGCCTCATTGCAGGCAACAACTGTGAGATCTCTCACCTGCTCTCCACCTCTAACTTCTCTACAAGACTCCTCACCCCATCCTGTCTTGACTGTTAGCCTCCTTTCCCCCTGACACCCATTTCCTTATTTGTAATCTGTCTCTTTTCTTGCACTCTCTGCTGCAAGTACAAGCACACTCCTAGTCCCATTCTGCCAAAACAACTCTTGAACCTCTTCACAAGCCGCACTACTGTAGCATAGTTTTCATCTGGTGATTTTTAGGGGCACATAGGATACCAGACACCACTTGGTGAATTTGTTGAGGGAACTGTTTGTCTTATGAAGTGTTAAGGGAATATTAAGGGGAGGGGAGTACTTCATATGGGCCCAGGAACATACAACCAAACCCTGGTCTAACCTGGCTGCAGCTTGTGTTTGGTTGGCAGCATGACCATGTGAGCAATACCTTCATGCACTCTCTTCCAGAGCAACATCACAAAGCATAACAAATATCTACTATGCAGCACTTTTCACTATCGACCTCACAGAACATTACAAAGGAGGGCAAGTATCATTACCTTCATTGTACCGGTAAGGAAATGGAGGCAGGGGAAGTTCTGACTTTCCTAAGGTCACCCAGCAGGTTAGTGGCAGAGACAGAGATAGAACCTAGCTCTCCTGAGTCCTAGTCTAGTGCCCTGTCCATACTAGCTCCCTCTAACACAGGGGTGGGCAAACTTTTTGGCCCAAAGGGCCACATCTGGGTATGGAAATTGTACGGTGGGCAGTGAATGCTCATGAAATTGGGGTTGTAGTGCGGGACATGGTGAGAGCTCTGGCTGGGCGTGCAGGCTCCAGGGTGGGGCCAGAAATGAGGAGTTCAGGGTGAGGGAGGGAGGGAGCTCTGGGCTGAGGCAGGGAAGGTGAGGTGTGTGTAGGGGGGTGAGGGCTCCAAGCTGTGGAGCACTGGCGGCACGGCGAGCTGAGGCTGCGGGGGAGGAGGGACAGCAGGGGAGGGGCTGGGTGCTAGCTTCCCCGGATGGGAGCTCAAGGGTCAGGCAGGACGGGCCCTCGGTCTGGATGTGGCCCGCTGGCCATAGTTTGCCCACCTCTGCTTTATGGACATTGTCAGGCAATTGCTAGGCCAGATCATTGAAATAACCCTCTGTCCTCATCACTCATCCGCACACCACCGTAGACATTAATGTTTGGAATGACACTTTCCTCCAGAATCTACCACCACCACAAATTGTTTGTAGAATCAACACCTTACTTGTTGCATCAACCGCCAAGTGACTAGCCCATGACCCACTCCGGCACCATTGTTTCCCACCTTTAATCCTTACACTGAATCTCCAGATTTTATCCTGAACCTAGACCATATTCAGGGGCAGTGCTAGCTTTTTTACCGCCCCAAGCACAGCAGGTAGGCTGCCTTCGGTGGCGCGCCTGCGGGAGGTCCTCGGTCCCGTGGATTCAGCGTACCCACCACCAAATTGCTGCTGAATCCGTGGGACCGGCGGACCTCCTGCAGGCAAGTCATCGAAGGCAGCCTGACTGCCGCCCTCACAGTGACCAGCAGGCCGCCCCCCGTGGCTTGCCACCCCAGGCACACGCACAGAGCACTGGTGCCTGGAGCCACTGCTGCCTATAGTTACAGCCTCAAGCACAACCCGCATAGAACAGCAATGTCCTGCCTTCAGCAGGAGCAAGTGAGCTTCTCTGAACTTAATAATGCCAACATGCTTATGCATGGTACCAGGACAGGAAACCCACAAGGAAAGCAACTGCTTTCGTAAGTGGTTGATAAGATCCAAATGACAAGGGAACCAATCCCTCACTCATTCCCTTTTCTCTATGACATCATTCAATCAGTCTGTCTATTTTTGTTTTGATCAGAGGCCAGTTATAATTAACATGTACAGTAACTGCCCCAGTCATGGAAGTGTTACTATGTCTAATATTAGGGATTCTTTATTTTCTATTCACCTGCAAAGTTGTTTGGAATCAGTCGGTCACTAATTGTCTTGGGGTCTGTTGGCTTCTTGCCTCAATGGTTTCTTTCACCAGCATTTTTCTGGTCCTGCTTCTTCCTCCACACCAACTCTTACTAATCTTTCTATGTTGTAATAATTTAAAATCAGTTTTTAAAAATTAAAAACAATCTGCTGTGCTCTGAGAAGGTATGTTCTTGACATAGGACAGTTCGGACCCCTTAAAAGTCATGTTTTTCTTTTCTGACACTCTCTGTGAAGAACACCCGTGCTGCTCTATACCATATACATTCATTCAGCAGCCGTCACTGCAGCATTTAATTACTTCCATTGTGACTTTAAATCAAGGGAGGCTTCAAAACAAGGCCAGTTTCTAGTAAATGTGATTACTTTCCTCTGGCAAACAATGGCTATTATTTCAGGATGGCTTCTCTACAAATATCTAGCATTGAGAGGGCACTTTTCACTTTCAAAGGAGTTTACAAACATTCAACTAAATATAATACATACAAGTTGCATGGTTTATGAATTTATATTTAGCATAGCACAGAATAGTGCTCAGAAGGGACACCATCTATGCTTTGAGAGAAAACTTCATAGGAAAGGGAAGAAGATATAAGATTAGCTGTGGTCCAGGTGTCTCCTGCATTGCCATTGAAGGCACCACACGAACAGATGAAAGTATGAGTCTACATGTGTGGAGGGATGGTTGACAATTCCACATTCTGTCACATACAGCTGTTTATCACGCTAGGAGAGCACTGCATCTCAGCTGGATTTTTAGGCTTGAGACCCAAGACTGAATACAGCAGTAACTCAGAAAGAGGCCACATTACAGCTGTAATTGTAGATCTTTCGCAGAGTCTCTGGAGTGCTGTGGTATCAAATCTTGCCTCAGCACAGTCCTTGGCACCACTCTAGGTGCGTCACAGCTGAGGGTGCTTCAGATCTAAGGCTCTAAGACAGGGATCTCAAACTGGGGGGGGGGTCATCACTCCCTCAGGGGATCGCAAGGTTATTATGAGTTGGGGGAGCAAGCCATCAGCCTCCACCCCCAAAACCCTGCTTCACCTCCAGCATTTATACTAGTGTTAAATATATAAAAGGGGGGGGCACACTCAGAGGCTTGCTGTATGAAAGGGGTCACCAATGCTAAAGTTTGAGACCCACTCCTCTAAGACTTCAGCAGCTGGTACATTCCAATGTGCAGTTGCTGACTGCCTTCAAATCCCATGCTTCTCCCAGGGCCCCAGGCCTATGGCCACTGTGAGCCCCTCCTTCTAACTGCCCCAGAATCCCCTTCTGCTGGCAACTCACCATGCTACCCAACTAAATGAAAAGAGCAGTAGCAGATTGTCTGCTTACTGGTTGCTGCTCAAGCAATTTTCTATTTAAACTATAAGTTCTTCTGGGCAGGGACTATCTCTATCTATGTACAATGTCTAGCACAATGGAGTCAGATCTTGGATGAAGCCACTAGGCACTATAGTAATACAAATGATCACCAAATAAATAAATAAATAATAATATTAGTATATCAGCTAGTATTCAACTATTGTCTCCCGTTGACTACAGAGCCAGCTTCAAGGGTTTAGCCATGATATTCAAAGCCGTCCGTAGCTATCTATTAAAATATGTGTCTTTTTTGAACCATCCTATTGATTTCTACAGCAGAAACTCCCTACTATGTTCTATAGGATGTTTAAAATGTTTACGTTAACATTTCCGATTAAAATCTGTACATGTTACCCATAAGGCAGGGGCCAGCAACCTCTGGCATGTGGCTCGTCAGGGCAGGCTGAGGGACGTGCTGGCTGCAGCTTCCCGCCGCCCTCATTGGCCTGGAATGGTGAACCGCGGCCCGGAGGAGCTGCGATCGGCCGAACCTGCGGACGTGAGAGGTAAACGAACCAGCCCAGCCCGCCAGGGGTGCTTACCATGGCAAGCCATGTGCCAGAGGGTGCCAACCCCTGCCATAAGGCATACTCACCCTAACTTCATCATCATAACAAAGAGAAAATTTGTCATCTCAGTTTGTTAAACATTAATCTGTAACAATACAGAAGAGTCTGGCAGCATTAGGCCATACTAGTGTTTCTCCAACATGGGACATTTTTAAATAGATTTTTAACATTTTTTAAAGTCAGTTTTTTTGAAAAACAGTTGTTTTCTGTAATATCACAGCTTTCTGCAAAGTTTACAATACAATCAGTGCTGCTTGCTAGTGAGGAATGATTTATTTGGCCAATTTTGGCCTTCGTTCCAAAAGGCTGAATGCCAAGTCATTACACTATATCTGGTGTTCTGTTGTCAAAATTATGATCTCGCATTAGGATACTATTCAGAGACTCTAAGAACTAGACAGAATAATTGTGGTAAATTAAAATCTTATAAAGTTGTTTTGAATGTCCGTCTTGATGTACGGCAAAAAAGCATCAATTTATGTACCATGAGAACACTTTGATTTTGAACTTCCTTCCCATCTAAATTTTAAAACAATATTAAATTCTATTCCTTGTAGGGCTTGAAAAAAAATTACATTAAGTATTTGTTGTCACATTATACTTTCTGGTACTACTGTATTTTTAATAAGTCAGAACAGCTCAAACCTTGTGTACAAACCTATTTTCAAGTATTGATTTAAAACTGTGAAACTTTAAACAAAAAAAAGAAAAGAAAAAGGCAGCAACAAACTGAAGTACTGGGAGACACACATGGGGATCTGAAACTAAGGCTACAGTCCTGCAAAGACACACACATTGGGCATAACTTTATGCACTTAAAGAAAATACATGCTTCAGTCTTTGCAGCAGCTGGGCCCATACTTTGGCCTTGATACTGTGTGTAAAATTGAACATGTATGTGTAGAATAGAATGGACTCTGGTCAACACTTCTGGAACATGGCAGTATTTCACTGGGGAAAAACTACTCGTGCCTTTCAAAACTACTTGGCCAATAACTTCGTGTCATTTCCCAGAACCCTGCCTGCAAATAAACGTATGCTCCTGAGCATCACATCACTGTCAAACAACAGTGATTGCCAGAAGTGATGAGTTACTTTCTGGAAGTAGCAAAGAGTCCTGTGGCACCTTATAGACTAACAGACATTTGGAGCATGAGCTTTCATGGGTGAATACCCACTTTGTCGGATGCATGCTCCAATACGTCTATTAGTCTATAAGGTGCCACAGGATTCTTTGCTGCTTTTACAGATCCAGACTAACATGGCTACCCCTCTGATACTTTCTGGAAGAAGTATTTCTCGTACTGATAGTAAGGCTAGTATGCCCATAAGTACAGCAAGACTGAGGTGGAGATCGGAAGTGAGATTTATGCAAATATCATATCCATGTCCTACTCTTTAAATATTCACCACTTATTTTTATGGCGACAGAAATCATTCACCTTTCACAAGTTGAAAACTTAATAAACAGGGGACCAATATAGCTGCTACCTCAGATGATAGAGGTGTGCACTGTCTACAAGTAAGTTCACAATAGCAGCAGTAGTATGCACTAGTGCTTTTGCAAAAAGGAAACCACAGGTGCCAGTAGGGAGCATTCAATTGAGAATAAGGGATGCACTCAGAGGTACAGCTCAGCCTGGTCTGAATCAGCTGACAATGAACAGTTAAAATCATGTCTATGTTCCCAAGCAAGAGGGAATTGAGATGGTTTTAATCACTAGCATTCACCTCCATGTATGTGCATGCATGTGTGCATATGTCCAGTGGAGATGGGGGAATACTCCAATTTGCCAAATCCCAAGGGTCCATCTAGTAAACCATAGGAGTGACAGCAATACTGTCCAGCACTCCTTCAGTCAGGTCTTGTCTACACAGCAAGTTAGCGTGCAGCAAGCCAGAGTATGAATCTTCAGCACACCAGCTTGCCGTGCATTAATTCTCTGTGTGGACAGGCCCTTACTATGAGAGGAGACAAACCGATCTGAATTTTCAGAACTGACAAGTAACTTGGGGTGCCATCTCAGAGGGGCCTGATTGTCAGTGGGTGGACACTGAGAACTTTCTGGAAGCCAGGCCCCTTTATGGCATTTCAAATTGGCACCCATAACTTAATATACTCAAAATCACTAGTCAGTTTTGAACAATTTGGTCACTATCTATGTTCTGATGAGAGAAAGAGGTTTGGGGAGCCCATATGGAGGCATATGACACATCCAGTAGAGCTTCTGGCCATATCCCAATCAATATTCAATCATTAGTCATTTTTAAATAATTCAGCTCCTCTCCTGAAATTACTGGCTCTGCAGCATTCATGTCCTTTTTTGAATCCCCAAAATGTAGTAACTAGCAGGTTTGATATCAAAACTAATGCTCTGACACAGCTGGTTCTGGACCAAAGAAATCCCACCGCAACACACCTGCACCGTGTAGTGTAACAGAAGAAACTGACAGTGAAATTATGCAAAGAATTACTCAAGATTTTACCAGGATTATTGATTCCAAAATTTATGCAATGGAATATTCTCTCCAACAGGCCTTAAATGCCATCACAGTAAGATTATATGACTATGGTATAAAATATAAACTTACTAGTACTGAAAAAGGGGGAAGTGCTACAAAAGGAAAAACAAAAACCAACCAACCAGCCAAAAAAATCCCCAACTATATTCCAGCACCAATTCTTAAATAAAGCATTGTACCAAGAGCAGCAAGCAGAAGCTGCAGAAAACAACTCTTAATATAACTCCCTATAATACATGTTATACATAAAATACCCTATGTTAAAATATTAAAGTTGTAAAGTCAAGCACTCAAAAGTTAGGAAATCCCAGAATTAAGGCTGCCTGTGCAACTTTAATTAAGACTCCTTGGGCATATGGTACAATCCTTAATTAGATAATCACATGATTTTTTTTCACAGGACTGCTGCCTAATTGAGTGCTATGAATGGACAATGCTCACTTAATTCAATATTTTGTTTTCTCTTTGTTGTTCAATGTGTGGCTATGTGCCGTATTTGCTGCTGTATTCAAAGTGTGTTCTGAAGACAGAATTGTTAATTTCCTCATGGACTTTTCTATGGTGCTTATCTCTAATTCTTAGTGCTTCATAAAGATTACTAATTTATCTTCTCAGCACCCTTGTGGGATCAGTTTTAGCTCCATTTTACTGTGGGGATCTGAGGCAAAAGTAGCTACTAGTTTTGGATGTCCAATTTTAGACATCTAGGACCTGATATTTCAAAATACTTAGCATTATATAGCATTTTATATGCTCAAAGCACATATCATTAACTTCAGTTGTAGCTGTGTGAGTGCTCAGTATGTCTGCCAACCAGACTCTACTTGGTTTAAGTAATTTGACTAGGATCACATAGGAATTCTGAGGCAGGGATAGAATAAAATTCTCTAGGACAATATTCAACTGCCTGAACTATGAGACTGCCCTCTCTTCCTCTAGCCCCCTGCCTCATTCATTCTGCTTCCTATGGAAAATTTCAGTTTTTGTCAAAGTATTTCAGATGAAAGCTGAAAGATTTCAACCAAAATATGGGAGTTTTGGTGTTCCATGTTGTAGTTTGCTCCTTGTGTCTCCATTTTCCTCTATGGGCTGCGATCTGGACTACATCTCTCAAAATGCACCATGGCTGTGGACTCCCTACTGTACAACTTGTCTTATCAAAAGGGAATCCATAGTGCTTCATGGGAGAGGTAGTCCAATGAGGGATCTGGCCCATAGGAGATCGAGAACGCGAGGAGCAGACTGCAACTCTCATTTTCGGCCAAAATCGTTTGTTTTCTGGCCAGAATCTTTCAGTTTCGAGTTTACACCAAAAACTCAAGATGAAAGCTTTGGTTGAAAATTTGAGTGAGAAACAAAATATTTCAGACCGCCTCTAATAAGTACCTGATTCCAGTTTGACCAGAAAACTAGGGTTCCCACCTCAATTTTTGTGCCAAGTGACATAGGATTTTTTTTTAACAACCCAGTGTAGTCAGGATCTTGACTTTAAATCTCACAATAACAGTAAGACCCCCTTCCAAAATACCACATACTGACTCCTGAATCACTACAATTTCCTGCAGCATTTGAGTTTTCCTTAGTGGCCTCCTATTCAAGAACTGACAAGACCCTTATGAAACAATATCACAATCCATGGCAGTATTAATGCAAACATATGTAGTGATCTTTGTTTCATATGATATTTGGAAATCTAACAATTATTGTGTAAGTATATATTTAGAGTCATTATAACACTTTATGGAACATTGTGTCAATGAATTTTCAGGAACTTTTCAGTTTACATATTATTTGCCTGGGAAAAGTCCCCTGTCCAGGTCCTAGAAAGTAAGATGGCACGTTCGTTGGAAAAAAACATGACAAAAGAGTATGCTTACTGCAAATGGATTATGTTTCAGAACTATATTATCTGTTCAGTTTTATTTTAATTTTCCACCAAAATATCCAAAGGCATTATTCAAAGTATAGAATAGTTGCCTACAACAATCCAGTTTAAAAACAGAACTGAATTGATGGAGGAATGAAATCATATGTCCACAATCACTAACTTTTTAATTATTGTATGCAATGTTGTTGAAGTCATGTCAGTCCCAGGATATTAGACAAGGTGGGTGAGGTAATACCTTGTATTGAACCAACTTTTGTTGGTGAAAGAGACAAGCTTTTGACAAGCTGTGACACTAAGAGTAACTTTCTCAGAACTAAGGAAGAGCTCTGTATAGCTCAAAATCATTTCTCTCTGACCAACAGAAGAAAAGATATTACCTCAGCCACCTTGTCTCTCTAACTTTTTGTTTTTTAACTTTTTCTCCTAGAAGTATTAGTACAAAATTTAAAGGAAGAAAAAAATTGCTACGATCCCTTAAAATTACATCGAACAAGAACGGGGTATATTTAGAACTCTGAAATAATAATACTGCAACCTTAAAAGAATGTGTTCCAAAAGCAGGTTAACAAACCTCTGTGTAGACTCATGGTAATCCATATGGTAGAAGATCAGCAGGCTTTTCACATCAACAAACAAGCTGACTAGCAGTCTCAATAGTCCATGCACTATATACTCAGAGTCAAACTGGTAAAATGTCAGTTCTCCATGAATAATTTATTCTCAGCATTCAAAAATTAGAAAGATGCTGTGGAAGGTCAAATTCAGAGCTAGATTTAATAACAATTCAGCTAAATTACAAATAGCTGATGCTCTGACTTCTCAATTATTTATGATTTTTTCTCCACAGCAAAAGTTATCCTTTCCATTCTTTTACAGTTAGTAACTAGGATACTTTCCCAAAGAGGTGTTTCTCTACCTCAAACCATATTATCCATCAGCTGCTCCTCTTGCTAAATTTCTTGTTCATCTTAACACTCATTTTATTTCGAAACAAACAACAATGAGCACGTACATTCACAGTCAATTTTAATTGCCAGTAAGAAAATGGAAGGAAGAGGTAAAGGTGGGACCTAGTATCCAGTGATAATGGTGACTGTGTGAAACAGGTGAAAGTGAATCAAGAGCATTTTCTTTTAATTTTCCCTTGAAGTGAGAAATGCATCTGAGCTGGGCACTAGCCATATTGGACTAGATTCACAGTGTAAATCAGTGTAGCTCTTCTAGGCCAATGAAACTATTTCTGCTTATACCACCTGGGCATCTGGCCCATTCTTGAGTTTGAGTAGCTAAACACTACAACAGACTCAATAAATGGGTGGTGTGCTAGACCCACTCCCTCTCAAAGGGACCAGTCACCCTCTGACACACAGACAGATGTTGAAAAAAAATAAAGGGAAGAAAAGAAGGAAACTATTTTTTTGGCGGTGTTTTTGTTTGTGTATATCACATTTGTTCCTGTTAATGTGGGAAGGAAAGCTATCTAACCTGGTATCATTTGAGAAATTCTCAAAATGTTGCAAGGAAAACAATGTTTATCATGTATGGCATAATCTGCTATAAGCTACTTTTTGGAAGTTTGATTTTTAAAGGTTAAATATAACAAAGCTTAGATACTGTACTAAGACAAGTTGTAGTATTTATAACAGAGGCTATTAACTTCTATTCTCCCTAACAAGAAAAATACAGCAGAAGAGAAAATAAAACAGCTCTTTGCTGTAAGTGAAATCTTGCAAGACAGAACAGAATTATCATAATCATCACTTCATTTTGTCTACTAACAGAAGGCATCACCAGATGTGGAATCACTAGTTTTTGGTATTCAGGGCCAAACATAGCCACAAAGATCCTGAAATGGCTGCCAACTCATCTCTCCATTTCTGATGCTGCAGCCCACGATCTGAATATTGGTTTTCTGGACATGCTTATAGTCTTACCTGTTTATTTTTTCAGCCCTTATTCCTCCATATTTTTCCAAGTGTACTGCCTATCTCTGCACCCTCTGATCAGGTAATTAGATATTTACAGCATTTTCCAGCATCCACTAATTTTGGTTCCCCAACTTGTCATTCCTAAGGCTTGTTTATCACAGATGCTGAACAAACTTGATTTCAGCTGAAGGCATTGAGACCTGCAGTGCTCAGCATGTGTGAACAAAGTAAGATTCAAGGTGTTTTAAGTGGGCAGCCAAAATCAGAGGTACCTATAAGTAGCGGATACATTTGAAATTTTTGGTTCTAACCACCAGCCTTTGCACAAACAAGACTGAAGAGTGAGTTGAGGTTCCTTTAAAAATTGGCCCAAGAGAAACAATTTATGTTTAAAAAAACAAAACAAACAAAAAACAATTTGAAGCACCTTTAGTATTACAGTTTTAAACTATTCCTCTAACCTATAATGTGCACAAACATCAAAGTTTAAAATATAATTTTTCTAACTTTTACACTGTGCAAAAGGAAAGAAGATAAGAATTCTAAGGGAAGTTGCCTTATTCTCATGTTCCTTATTTATTAATACTCCCTGAGCTAGAAAGCAGAGTTCTATCTTTATCACAATTATTTGATCTAAGAGGTAAAGGACAAATTCTGTCCTCATATGCACATGCCCAGTTCCCAATGAACTCAATAAGAATTGCACACATGTAACTAAGGTCAGAAATCTGGCCACATGAAAGGTATTATAGATTTCTGGGAATGAGTCTGAGCACGAAAGTGATACTCTCTAACCCAGAATGCAAAGTGACTTCATGGAGTTTCTTCTTTTTTATACTTAGTTATGCAGCAAGCTAGGGAAGGAATCAATCAGTGTTTTTACCACAAATCCAATGCAACTACTAATCACTAGAATCTTAGTAGTGTGTTACATGTCATATTTGTCTATATGTTATATAGAGCTCAGGGTGCAAATATCTTTTCCTTTCTCCTATATCAGGCCCTCATCTGTTACTGACATATGGTTTGCAGAATGCCTGCAACTGCTGCAGTTGGACACTTCAAATGCAGGAAGTAATATGTTCTGTGTCTATTCTCCTAGGGCCCAATGCAAAGCCCACTGAAGTCAATTGGCTTTGGGTCAGGATCTTAAACTCTCTCCTGATTGGTCTACCTTGTCTCCAGCTCTGCAATAGTACTTTATCTAGAAAGTTTTCAAAAGATAGTATAGCAGTGCTAAAGCTATTAAACTCTTATGTTAATGCTTCTTCTGGATCCTCTGTTTTTGCCCTGCTATTTTGTTGTAACTCATTTTTTTTTGTTAAACCCAAGCCAAGCCTGTGCTCACCGCAGTCAATAGGAATCTTTCTATTGGTTTTAATGGAAGTATGATCAAGTCCTCAGAGTACGTCAAGATTATTCCCTTTTAGAGAACAAAATATAGATAATAATTTTTTCCTTAGGTCCATGAAGCAAATTGTATCATCTGCTGCCTTATAGATACAAATCCATGTGAGTACATTTTACTGCCTACCATATTCTACTTGCTGAGTGTTTGGAAAGAAAGCTACAGATGTGCTGCATCAGCACATCATGCCGCAATGCTTTTAACAAGACATAACATGAAAACATACAACTTGGTTGTATTTTCCCAGACTTAGAGCATCAACAATATAACCTGTCACATCCACTTACATTTGTATTTATATTGTTTAAATTAGTGTACTTCCCCCACAACCTTATTTCTAATATGATAACCTAAGAATGCTGGCAAAGGTGATCCCTTGTAATCTAACTAATCACAAATTCAAAGTACTACATTGTTTAATCCTTCTACACAGTGAGCATTTGTTTGGTCATTTTTTCCTTTGCCAAAGAACACTTTTTTCTGCTGTCTTCCAAGATCTACAGTAAGGTCTTTCTCTAGGAAGAAAACAGGTTAATAAATAATATCAAGTCTGAGGTTTATTGGTCTTTTTTGTCATTCACCTCCAGTGGGAATTATAGCAAGGAACAGTTGCCCTTGTTAACCTGCAAACATTTTTCACTCAGTTAGGTCATTGACTCTGGCTCAAGGGTCCAATTTTCCTTTCATTCATTAAGCACATTGGGAAGCAGAGTTCCTAACCCTTTCCAGTCTAAATGTGGAACAATCACATCCCCTCACAATCAAATTCCAATGTGCTGGGACTTTACGTTTCACTGTGATCTCTCAGTGACGCAAGTTTTTAACAATTGAAGGATATTAAGTCAAAAAGTTGTTTTCTAATTGGAGGAGCTCAGGGGATTTCTTATAAACTGGAAGCTGGTACATGTGCCTTTCCAATTATTTTTGTTTAAATCAGGGGAGAGGGCACTGCTAATCTCAGTAAGCAGATTCCAGAAGCCCTGTTTGGGAATTTGGGCTGCTAAGCATAAAAGATCTGAGCATATCCAAACATTATCGCTTTGCAGAGATGAAATGACAGTCTAATATGTCATTTTACCAGATGGTATAATATTTACAAAACAATATTATTGCAATTAAAAAAAATACCCTAGGTAGTATAGCTAATATATTATTAACCCTTTAGTAAAAGGAGGGAGAGCTATTGTTTCCGATTCAGTAAGGGCTTATGTTGTATCATGCTCTGTTGCATTACTTTGACGGATATGATTTGAAATTTTTAAAACTACACATTTTATTATATATTTATTTAAAACTCTGTATATGTGGCAGAGATAGGATTGGCTGTGCAAAACACAGGTCAAACCTTCCACCTTGAAGATCTAACAGCCTTCAGGTTTAAGTTAGAACAGTACCATACAATGCAGGATATACAAAAAGTAGTGCTCTTTTCAGGTTGACTACATGGGTGAATCTTCTGAATATTTATGAAGAGGAAGGAGAGAATGCCTGATGTATGTTGATTGGGAGGTGGGTCTGTGAATATAGGATGATGTGGAAATATGAAAGATGCTGAAATGAAACAAAGTACCAAAAAGAGGTACTCAGCAGAAGCTTTAGTGGAGAAAAGGCCCTGGGATATGGTATGGGAGAAGAAAAAATAGCAAAACTGTACAGGAAAAAGAAAAACTTGAACCTCACTTGAACTCAGTAGAAGTCAGCATAGAAATGTGGTCAAGAGAAAGGACAAGATAATTTTTGCAGCAGATGGACTTGAGAGGAGGACTGGAAAGAAGATTACAAATAGTCAAGTCAGGAGAACCAGAATTTTGGCAGTGGAGGAAAAAGAGGACAGGGATCATTTTGGATATGGAGCAGTGAGAGAAATAATAGTATTTACTGGATGTGTGAAGAGAAGTCATTATATATGATGACAGTTGTAAACCTGAGAGATGGGAAGGCTGCTGGTTCTGTTGCCAGTAACAGAAAATGGGGAAGAGGTGAGAGTGCGGGGTGAGTGCAGCAAAGGGAGACAAATTTTATTTTGGAAATGTTGAGTTTGTGATGGTACATGGAGAACGGCCATACGGGGTGGGAGCAATGGTCCATCTAGCCCAGTATCCTGTCTTCCAACAGTGGCCAATGGTGCTCCAGAGGGAATGAACAGAAGAGGTAATCATCAAGTGCTCCATCCCCTGTCACCCATTCCCTGCTTCTGGGAAACAGAGGACAGGGACGCTTCAGAGCATGGTTTTGCATCCCTGTCCATCTTGGCTAATAGCCTATCCTCCATGAACTTATCTAGTTCTTTTTTGAATCTTGTTATAGTCTTGGCCTTCACAACATCCTCTGGCAAAGAGTTCCACAGGTTGACTGCGCATTGTGTGAAAAAATACTTCTTTTCATTTCTTTTCAACCTCATGACTATGCATTTCATTTGGTGACCCCTAGTTCTTGTGTTATGAGGAGTAAATAACACTTCCTTATTTACTTTCTCTACACCAGTCAGGATTTTATAGACCTCTATCATATTATACCTTAGTCATCTCTTTTCTAAGATGAAAAGTCCCAGTCTTATTAATCTCTCCTCATATGGAAGCTGTTCCAGACTCCTAATCATTTTTGTTGCCCTTTTCAATTTCTAATATATCTTTTTTGAGAGGGGGTGCCCAGATGTGCACAAAGTATTCAAGATGTAGGTTTACCAATGGATTAATAGAGAGGCAATATTATATTTTCTGTCTTATTAGCTATACCTTTCCTAATGATTCTCAACATGGTTTGCTTTTTTGACTGCTCCTGCAGATTGAGTGGATGTTTCCAGAGAACTATCTACAATGACTCCAAGATCTATTTCTTGAGTGGTAACAGCTAGTTTAGACCCCATCATTTTATATGTATAGTTGGGATTATGTTTTCCATTGTGCATTACTTTGCATTTATCAACATTGAATTTAACCTGCTATTTTGTTCCCAGTCACCCAGTTTTGTGAGATCCCTTTGTAACTCTTTGCAGTCTGCTTTGGACTGAACTATCTTGAGTAGCTTTGCATCGTCTGCAAATTTTTCCACTGTTTCTCTCTTTTTCCAGATCATTTATGAATATATTGAACAGCAGTTGTCCCAGTACAGACCCTTGGGGGAACCACTATTTACCTCTTTCCATTCTGAAAACTGACTATTTATCCTACCCTTTGTTTCCTATCTTTTAACCAGTTACTGACCCCAGAGAGGACCTTGTCTCTTACCCCATAACAGCTTACTTTGCTTAAGAGCCTTTGGTGAGGGACCTTGTCAAAGGCTTTCTGAAAATTTAAGTACACTGGATCACCCTTGCCCACATGCTTTTTGACTACTTCAGAGAATGCTGGTAGATTGGTGAAGCATGATTTCCCTTTACAAAAGCCATGTTGATTCTTCCCCAATAAATCATGTTAATTTATATGTCTGATAATTCTGTTCTTTACTATAGTTTCAACCAATTTGCCTGGTATTGAAGTTAGGCTTCCCGGCCTGTAATTGCTGCAATCACCTCTGGAGCCTTTTTTACCAAATTGGCATCACCTTAGCTATCTTCCAGTCATCTGGTAGAGAAGCTGATTTAAGTGATGGGTTACATAACACACTTAGAAGTTCTGCAATTTCATATCTGAGTTCCTTCAGAATTCTGGGTGAATACCATCTGGTCCTGGTGACTTATTATGGTTTAATCTATCAGTTTGTTCCAAAACCTCCTCAAATGACACCTAAAAAGAATGGCTTAGGTTTGGGAGTCTGTGACGATTGACACAAAGACTTCATTTACTTTCTCCTCAATGGTGTGATCATCCTTGAGTGCTCCTTTACATTTTGATCGTCAAGTGGCCCCACTGTTTTTTTTTAGCAGACTTCCTGCTTCTGATGAACTTAAAATAGTTTTTGCTGTTACTTTTTGAGTTTTTGGCTAGCTGTTCTTCAAATTCATTTTTGGCCTTCCTAATTATATTTTTACATGTCACTAGAGAGAGTTTGTGCTCCTTTCTATTTTCCTAAATAGATTTAACTTTCACTTTTTAAATGATGCCTTTTTGCCTCTAACTGCTTCTTTTACTGTGTTGTTCAGCCATGGCAGAACTTTTTTGGTCCTCTGCGTTTTTTTTAAATGTGTGGGTATACATTTCAATTGAGCCCTATTATGGTGTCTTTAAAAAGTTTCTATGCAGCTTGGAGGGATTTCACTTTTGGCACTGTATCTTTTAATTTCTAACTTTTAACTAATATCCTCATATTTGTGTAGTTCCCTTTCCTGTAATTAAATGCTACCAGGGTGAGCTACTTTGGCACCATCCCTCCAACAGGGTGTTAAATTTTATTATGTTATGGTCAGTATTACTAAGCAGTTCAGCTGTATTCATCTCTTGGACCTGATCCTGTGCTACACTTAGGACTAAATCAAGAACTGCCTCTCCCCTTGAGGGTTCCAACACTAGATGCTCCAAGAAGCAGTTATTGAAGGTGTTAAGAAACTTTATCTCTGCATCTCATCCTGAGGTGACGTCTCCCCATCAATATGGGAATAGTTTAAATCCCCCATTATTATTGCATTTTTTTGTTTTAATAGCCTCTCTACTCTCCCTGAGCATTTCACAGTCACTATTACCATCCTGGTCAGGTGGTTGGTAATATATCCCTACTGCTATATTATTATTTTTCTTTGTCCACGTGCAGATAGTGGAACTCAACTAGAAGGGCCCAGAAACATGAAGTAGAAGGGTGTGGTGATTAGTAGGTATGCTCATTAGTGTTTCTTAAGTCTCTATATAGAAAGCCCTCATTTTGTGATGTCTGGCATATTCACAGCCTAAGAACTGACACAATCACAGATCATGTATGGAAGAGGTTATAAATGCAGCTGGTTGGAAAAAATTCAATGAAATATTTTTTCTAATCAAAATTTGCCATTTTTTTGAAAATGAAACATTCGTGGGCCTGCGTTGATTTTAACAGCATTATGATGGATTCCTGCTTGCTAGGCAGGTATTGAAACTTTCCTGGGTTTCCTACCAGCTTGCTCACCTCACTCCTCAGCAGCCGATTTGGAGGGCTGACAGTTTGGAAGTCCTAGGAGTCCCTGCTCCTAGGCTCACAGCTCATTGGTGGCCAAGGCTCCCCAACTCTGGGACAACCTGCCAGGCTAAAATGTGTCTCACCTCCATTCCCCCCCAAAAATCCCTCCTCATGAAATTTTTGTAGAAACTGCTACATCTCCATGAAAGGTTTTGGCTTCGACAGAACAGCATATTGCACAGAAATTCCATTTAGGCAAAAATGTTTTGCCCAGGTCTACATTCCAGGAAGCCCAGAACCTAGGCAGCTGCCTTGGAGCCAGGGCTCCCAACAGAGCTGAAAGGGTCACAATAGTTCCATTTCATGGAGAATTGCCTAATTATTTTATTTTTGTTCCGAATCGGAACAAAGCCATATTTTGAAATCTCAAAATCCTCTGTAAAACAGTATTAATTACTGTACTCTCCTCAGCTGTAGTCACAAAGACAGGAATATTCATGAGCTCAATGGACTTGACAGAAGAATAATAAGACCTAACTCATGAAAGGTGTTGGTGTTGCTAGGTCTCAAAAGCTGTAACTTTTGGTTATAGGCTACGTATTTTTCAATATTACCAACTCATGCCATTTTATTTTGAATTCTGGGAGTTCAGTGGTCCTGTTAAAGCTCCAGCCTGTTGGAGTCCTAGGCAGAGATGAGAATCTCAGCTTTCATTTTTTCTAAAGTTTTAAGCCCTCATACTTGCAGAGGAAAAGGTTAAAAATATGAACCCTAAATGTACCTACACCAGATGGTAAATCAAAAGAACTCCTTATTTATTTGCCTTAACTCATGAGATTTAAAAACTATTTCATGAATTTTTGGAGGTCTTACACGATTTTTTAATAGTCACTGTTGCCAGTATAGGGTTTTATCACAAGCTGACAAAAGCCAGTCACTCATTAACTGAAGGACTGAATGCTGTTAGCTGTAAGGAGCCACTGGACTTTTGTTTGCACTTTTTTGATGGTGTAATGCTTTCCAAAAATTTCAGAAAAGACAGAAAGACAGCAAAAATTTAAACTTTAGGTGCAGGAAAGCGGCATAACTGTGATAACAGTGATAGTCCTGCTGGGTACACTTCGCTTCAAGCTCCCCTTCATGCCCCAGGTCTGTGCAGAGGAAAGCCATAGATTCATAGAGTCTGTGAAACTACTCAACATATTCTTCAGTTAAAACAGGTTTTAACTGTGAAAGTTACCATGAAAATTTGCTAGCCTAAAACCTACTCTCCTAGATTTTAGCATGATGTTTGATGAAAATGAAGAGCGATCTTTCTTGGCCATCAAAATTCATTGCACTTGCCTGAGGAAATTGAGAGCAGAATTTTGCACAGCTGATTTCTTTCCTGTAGCATTTGAAGGGAGGGAAAAAAAAATCAAATTCCACAACCCTATGCCTGGAGATGTAGCCAAATTTTTGATATATATGTAGTGACCTTCAGATGGGCTCTGAGGCCCTGTCTTCACTTTAAAAAAAAAAAAAAAAGTTGCATTCCTAACTCAAAGGCTACCCCACTAATTTAACTTGACTTGTTAACTCATATGAAAGGTACAAACTACTTTGTCTTCATTAGGATTGTACCAGGGAGTTAGTTAATTTGCATTAGCTAACTTGAGTTAGGGACACACTTGTTTTTGTAGTGACACTAAGGCCTCAGATGCCATGCTATAAAGGATGCAAAATTGATTATCGGTTTTAAGCTTAAATGAACTGTTTGCTTTATCAGGTTTTTCAGTCTCACACAGGTTTGGAAGAAACTTCAGGTTTACTCACAGGGAAATTACTTTTTGTTTTGGCTCATATTATTCAAAAGATCTCTCTTTTGTCCTTATTTCATTTCCATTTCTAGCAACTGTTAGCTCTCTCTGAACTGTGGATATGCCTTGAGAGACTAGGTTTCTGTGTTCTAACTAAGGTAGGACTGTATACTGGTTGCTCTCTTCCCAGTACAAGAGGAGTGAACAGTCTACTATACACCGCAGACTCTCAAAGAGCCCACAGGTAAATACCCATGGATCATTACAATATCTCAATTTATGTGGTCCCAACATCATTCCTGTTCTTCTAGAGTCAGTTTTGATTTTCCATTTTGGTTCCAGATCTATGTAAAACATATAAAAAGAGCAAAAAGAGATTTTAGAGTCAAATTCTGTAACAAATTCCATGTTTATATTTGTTATTCTGTACCTAGAGTTAGTTGTGAGCACAGATTTACAGATGAAAAGGAGAATATTTGCATGTCTAACTGCAAACAAGGTAGATGGGCTTCCAAATGCCATCATTTGTACCAGTTATTAATTGCACCTGCAAACTTGAAGACTCTTTCACAAATTTAGCCCTTAAAACTAGCTTGTGGCACTATAGCTACTCTTTGGAAGCTTCCTACCCACCTCTATCCACTTAGATTTTTTGTTAAACTAAATTAAGATTAGTCTCCTTTTTCCTGTACATTTGTTGCCTGTATAATATTTGTTTTCTCTGTCTTTTGTGTTTGCATAAAAATCCTGTAGCACTCAAGTATGCAGATAGAAAAATAAAAAGATTAATAATGTAAACTGAAAACTCAAAAGAAAAACAACTGTGCTGAAAACTTTGAGAGCCCTGCGAGGGTTTAAAAGGTTACAAACTGAAAGGACAAGGGTTTCTGGAAGCAAACTTATGAGTAAACAACTTCATCATGACCTCATACTCATAAGGAGTGAAGAGGAGGAGATGGACCTGTTAGGCAGGCAGGAAGTTACAAGAACTCTGAGCTAAAAAACAGCAAAGAAAGGCAATATTTGAATGTCTGCACTTGAAGCTGAAGAGGAGGACTCTCCAAGGACTAACTGGAGGGAAGAAACTGCATTACAACATTTTCCTGGCCTGTATGCCTCAGAGGGGAAGTAAGCAGAACTCAGACCAGTGCCAAATCACCAGGACTCACTGAAGCTGACTGCCTGCCAGAACATCCTCCAAACTGAACAAGAGGGAACAGAGGCAACAATGACTCTCTTTTTCTAATCTTTGTTAACTGGAGGCTGAAAAGCAGCAAGACCTCGGGACTGACCTGGAGATGATCCATGTGAAATTGCCGAGTTGTTCACAGGAAAAACAAACACTCTGAACGCTGCATGAGAAGACTGGACTGTAAGGGATCTGAACACTCAACTGACACCTAAAGGTAGAAACAGGTATTAAAGTCTCCCCCCAGGCAGGATAATAAGCTATGTTAGAAAGGAACTGCTGCTAACTGACCACATTATTATTATTGTTCAAGCACCCATAAATGCACTAAGCACCTAATTAATGAGTAACGACATGATTCCTGTCCCAGAGACTACAGGGACTAAGTCAGACATGACAACACAGGAAGGTTGTGAAGAGAAAGGGAATCCACACCAATCAGTATTGAACCAGCATGAAATAGGGTCCAAGAAGCTACCTAGAACACATTAACTGAAAAAGTTTTATGGCAAAGTCAAAAGGACATAGAGTCAGGTTCAGAAAGAATAGGAGCTATGAGTCAGTAAAAAAAAAAAGCCTTCAGGGAGAAAGTGTTGTTGCAAGCTGCAAAGGGTGTTTATTCTAGAGAACAAACTAGGGGCCAAAGACAGGAGATTCAATAACAGATCCAGTGACTGTTTCAGGATGCCATAAATCCCATGGCATATGACCCTATACATAAATTAAAATTATTGAATAAACTCACTCTCCTCAGAGTAATGGATTGCTTTCACATGGAAACCAAAACACTTACTAGTAGGTATACTGTGGAGCCCACTAAGAAATCTATAATTGCAAGTGGCAATGTTTTTGGGAATGAAATAAAGATATTATGACCTCTTCCTCCCTCATCCCAAAAGGCAGAGCTGGGGTTCAGAAGCAAGCCATGAGGGCAGGGGACTGGACTCGATGACCTCTCGAGGTCCCTTCCAGTCCTAGAGCCTATGCATCTCTGAATCCATGAATACTGGGTATTATTTATATATTAACTTGCCTCCATTGGAAGTCTTGTCTTTCAATATAAGTTCAAAGAGGGGTCCTGTGCTTAGAGAGTATATAAGAACACATATCTGCCCTGAAAACCCCCCAGAAAAGGTTCTTCTGACCTTGTATTGGTTTGTAGAAATAATTGCTCCACGTGAACATTTGCCTCATACACTTGTCCTAGCTTGTCACATGTTTTTGCTCAAAAGCTTCATTTCTCATTTCATGCTATTAATAAACATTTTTTCCTTTAATATAAATATAAAGGCCTAAAAGGCATCTACGTATATGATCATACAGAATTGCTTTTCCATTCTTGAGCTGTCAAGTGTTACCCCCATCATGGCACCTATATAGAAAGAAGACAGAAAAAGAAAGCATATTCCTGGGACACTAAACACCATCAGAGTTAGTGAGTAGGAATGGACAATAGCAGATCCAAGTAGAACCAATAACCTTCCTCATATAGATCAAGCACATTGTAATGGGGTTACAGAGGATTAAAAGAAACATTGCAGTGAAGCTAAACAGGGTGTTAAAAGGGTAGCAGGTTGAAAGGGTTATACAGTAAAGGGAGTGCAGAGCTGTATGTTTATTTATTGTGGATGAAGAAAGAGATTGAATTCCAAGCTCTGCATCCCAAACTAAAGAAAAGCTGACCTCATAATAGTTATCTGTGGAGCAGTCTTTGCTGCACATGTGACATCAATGATCTGGGTTCTAAATGGCTGAAAAATAAGAGCCAAAAGCCTGTTCTAGACCAGGTTTCCAAGTCTCTTGCCATACATGCCAACCCAGAGACCTGCTTCTATGCCAGTAGGCACAGAAAAGCTCAGTATGCACATTTGTATGATTGCAACAAGTCTAACCTAAGTAAAATAATGCATTGAGGGAAGACAGCAATGCAATGCCAAAGCCATAGCAGAGAACTCAGATTTCTTGGGGATGCACTTGTAAGAGTCTTCATCTTAAAAAGGACATTATGATGAGAGAATTGTACAAGAATATGTAACTGTTAGGCTAATATTGTAATGATATGGTTTTAAAATATAATTACATTAAAAATCATTTGGTGCTTAGTCTGCATTTTTGGTAGGTGAATGCACAGCAATCAGACCTATTGTGAGGAACCATAAAAACACTGAATTTTGTATCATTACTGTGCATACTTTACCCCATTCATTCTTTTCAAAAGTGTTGTCAGGCTATTGGCTCTACTACAAGAACACTATGAGCTATGGTGACATGTGAGCTCAAGCCTGAAATGGCATTTAAAGGGAAACAGACTATAGAAAAGACCAAGGCTTGTGGTGGGATGGAAAAACACATACAAATTTAGGGGCAATTGGCTAATCACAGAGAAAAGATTTTCTGTAGATGAAATAGACTCCAGTCATGAATGTTATGAGTTCATTCTGTTGCATCCTTTGTGTCAACTGTGCCTAGCATTCACACTTCATGGGCAGGTCAATTAAAAAGACTAACAACTGCCAGCTTTAAAATGCTAAGGGAAAACAGTTGTTATTAAAGTAGAGAATAGCAGCAATCCATATCAGACCACCACAATGTTGCACAACTCTTGAAATCTTTGCCGTACTGAGACCCAGTCCAGCCCACACACAGAGCTTTAATTAGAAAACAAATAATTAAAATATTAAAATTAATAACGATAAAAAAGATGGTATGTCTACATGTGGCCTGGAGACCTTTCAATGTAGTTGGTTGCTCTGCTATTTGTATAGGACAGAGCTGATTGAAAAAAATGGAATTTCCATCTTATAGGAAATGCTATTTCAACATTTGTCTTCATCAGGAATTGGGACCAAAAAAATTTGTTTAAAAAATTAGAACAAACATTTCCAAATGATACATTTTCAGAATTCCTGAATCAAGAGGTTGTATCATGTTTGTCAACTTGAAATGAAATAAGAAAACATATTCTATTGGAGTCCTGCCAAGCAAGGCCATCTCCTAAGATGCACCATGAGGACTACATCTTTCAGAGACAGACTACGATGCATTATGGGAGATACAGTTCAGACAGGGAGCAGAGCCCATAGGAAAGAACAGAGGCATGAAGGATCTGTAACTGCATCTCCCAGGAGGCCACATCGTGGCTTGGGGAGATGCAAAGATTAATGCAACATACAACATGAAATAAAATGTTTTCTTTTTTTCCCTTGCCTACACCAAAAGATTTATTTTGGTGGAGTTTCCTCCTCCCCTCTCCGCATGGAAAATTTCTATTTCAACAAAACCAAAAAATGGGGGGGAAAGTTTTGTTTGAAGTTAGACTATCCCTGCAAACCCATCAATTAAAAGCACTGTTTACCCTATGTCAATATAAATAATAAGCACCCAAAATATATTTTTTTATATATACATACACAACTTACAATAAAATGTATGTACATTAAAAATATTAAGGATTCAAAGTCAAGCACTGAAAATTTAGGAAATGTCAGTATTAAGATCAACCTTACTTTAACCCCACTGTGCATGGTTATGATACCATATTTAATTCCTTGATCACCTATGATTTTTTCCACAGGATGCTTAGCTTTATTCAGTACTCAGGATGGAAGGTGCCCTGGAAATGGAACAGCGTTCCATAATGAATAACCTCACCCTCACTTATTGCAGAAGTTGCAGTTGGCTTAGTGAATTAGACTGGGGACTGCCAGAAAAGAAGGAGTGGTCACATAGTCTAGGCAGTTAAATGGTACTTAGAACACTGGATTCTGTCCTTGCCTGTTCCACAGAATTCCTATGTGATTCTGGGAAAATTACTTAACACAACATTTTTACAGGTGGCTCCTAACTGTGTTCCTCATTTTCTGGGTACCCAACTTGAGACCTCTGGGTCTGATTTTCAGTGTTCTGAAAAATCAGGCCACAAGTATCAAGTTGGGCACCCAAAACTAATGGTGATTTTTGTAAATTCTGGCTTTAATCTCTTGGGGCCTCAGCTCCTCATCCATACAAATCCCTGCCTCCCTCAGAGGTGTTGAAAAGATAATCTCATTCATTCATGTTTATGAGGCTCATATAGTATGCTAACTAGCGCTGTAGAAGAGTCTGTAATGAAGTTAATAATTCCATATTCAGTGCAGTGTTTGAATGGTGTGCAGTAAATAAAGTATGGGACCACACACTGAATGATGAAGAGAAATATTCAACAGCTGCCTCATTCCCTGAGAGCTGTCCCTCCTGCGTTCCTATGGAAAAAGCAATATGTGATATTGTAATTAAAGACTGTGTCACAATGTGTACGCAGAACAAGGCTGCATGGGCAACTTAAATTCTAGCATTTCCTAACTTTTGAGTGGTTGCCTATTCAACCTTAATGTTCTTTTAAAAGAACATTGTGTGTACACACTGTGATACAGTTTTTAATTACACAGTACATAAACTATGGTGTATATGCTGGAGTAAGCTCAAAGGGGGCTCTGGAACTGATAGCATACTTAAATTGACATGCATTCTCTCCTGCGTGACATACCATACGTTGACATTTCATATACAGGTCAGTCCAATTCTCAAAAAAAGTAAAATAATTCCTTAAAATATTCAGAAGGAAAGTTATGCAGATCTTAAAGAAATGAAATAAAGTTTGTACCATTGCTGTTATAAAGATCACTATTAATTTTAGTTTCAGAAGACTTGTTATATTGTGTCAAACTGACTTTGAAGACTACTGCAGTGTTGATATGTGAATCTAATTTGGAGGATTTGCAAGCTGTGGAGCTAGCAAGATCACAGGTAACAGAGGGGTGAATCTATTACATGATCTCTCTGGTTTCATCGTGACATAATGCTTAAAAAAATCAAAAAATAAAATGCAGAGAGTTGGCACCAATCCAGGCATACCAGGGTGTCAAGGAGAAAAAGTCAGCTAAACAGATGTGGAATCAAACCAGATTCTTTTTCAAACTATTTAGTATTCAAAATGAATTTAATGACTATGAATGTAGCTTAATCAAACAAGACTGAAGGTTAAAATCATCTAGTTTTCCGTACAACAAGTAGGGTTGCCAGACGTCTGGTTTTCAACTGGAATGAGCAGTCAAAAAGGGACTCTGGCAGCTCCAGGCAGCACTGCTGACCGGGCCGTTAAAAGTCCAGTTAGCGGCTCAGCAGGGCTAAGGCAGGCTCCCTGCCTGCCCTGGCTCTGGGCAGCTCCTGGAAACGGCTGGCATGTCCGACCTCTAGGCAGAGGGGCTGCCAGGAAAGCTCCGCGTGCTGCCCCTGGGGTGGCGCCTCTGAGAGCAGCAGTGCGCACTGTGCAGAGCTGCCTGGCCACGCCTCCACCTACAGGCTTGACATGCCAGTTGCTTCCGGGAGCAGTGCGGAGCCAGGGAGTCTGCCTTAGCCCTGCTGTGCTGCCGATTGGGAGCCACCTGAGGTAAGCACCCCAAATCCCCTGCCCCAGTTTGGAACCCCCTCCTGTACCCTAACTCCTTCCCAGAGTCCACACCTTGAACCCCCTGCCCCAGGTTGGAAGCCTCTCCCACACCTTAACTCCCTCCTGAAGCCTGCACCCCAGCCCCCTGCCCAAGCCCTAAGCCTCCATCCCAGAGTCCACACTCCCTCTCATACCCCAATCCCTGAGCTCCCTCCTGGAGCTCACACCCCCTCCCAACCTCCTGCCCCAGACCTGAGTCCCTTCCCGCATTCCAAACATCTTAGCTCTAGCTGGAGCCCCCTCCTGCATCTGGTAGTTGTGCACACACAGACAGGCAGTTAGTTACCCAACTATCTAAATCTGTATGAAATTGCACAGACCTCCACCTTGCCAATTTAAACATTTAATCTGTTCTGTCTCTGCATGAATGTTCACAAGACTGGGTACCCTGAATCACCCCATTACACTGTCCTCTGGTCACTACCATAGCAGATTTGATCCTTCCACTCTTTCAAGTTATTCATTTTAGTTTAATGTCTATTTGTCATTTCACATCATTTCTCTCTTATTTAACACTACTACTTTAAGTGGATTAATTTCCATTTTTACTTATTGTAGCAAACAGTGTATTTGGGAGGATGGACTAAGTCTTCAATTGAAATGTCCTCTGCAATTCAATGTCCCATTGGTTTTCTCCTCCTCTGTTTACCCTTCTAACTTGCTTCTATTTTCTTGTAGAGGTCACCCAATCCACCTCTGTTAGAGGCTGTTTGTATTTTAAAACATTTTGTGCTTGTCGTCTACACTAATCTTTACATCCCCACTTAACTACATTGCCCTTTTCCATGTTTAGATTTAATGAGGATGAATTTCAGTTACAGACTCTTGAATGAGTTTAACTGATTCTGGAGGAAAATTTCTGCTGTATCGTGATCAAAAATTTCTTAGTACTTGTAAAGTTTCCTTAAATCTGTCTTTTCTAAATTAAAAAACCTCCTAATCTTTTTTCCTGAAAATTAGCTTTTATGATTACATTTATGTGCTGAATATAGAAAAATGTGCTCACTGCTCTACAAGCATAACAAGATACATTCCTTGTCTCAAAGAGTGTACTATCTTGGCACCAAAAATAAGGTCATCAGATTCTGGGCCTTTGAGACACTCTAGGAGACCCTGTTGGGTACGAAACAAGTCTTGATTCATGCAAAATTTCCAATGATTTCAAACACACCTTGGATTCAGCAATGGTATTCACAGGGTAATTAAGAGCATCCCCATGGGAATTATTAGTACGTCTGAAGTGATCCTATCTTTAACCACATTTATAATGTTTGACCTTTCAACTCTAGATCTAAGTTCTGAATAGTCTGTTTTACAAGTTTCCAAAGAAAGCAATTCCACATTACATATTGTAAACAAGTGGCCTCCTCCTGGGCTCCCCCCATGGTCTCAGGATAGCCCTGCAAGTGGCCCCTCACCTCAGTTTCCCTTTTAGGTCACCAGTAACTCTATGGAATCTCATCCTGCAGTTTATCAACAGTTTGTTAACAAAACACAGTGCAAAAATCCCTCAGCATAATCTCTATCACCCCAAAGCAAGCAGTCCTTAAAAAAACCAAAAGCATAGCCTTTTGGTCACATACCACATTGTGGCATCTTCCACCACACCTGAACTCTTTGTTAATCCTCCTCCGTCCTTCTGCCAGAACACCCTTTGCTTCTGGGGTGCAACCTTGCTCTTCCCAGCAGGGGCTCCCCCAGTAACTCTGCTGGGAGCATCCTTGCCAGGGGAGCTTCCCTCACTTCCCCTGGTCCTCTCACTGTTCCTCAGGGTTCAGCTCTCCAGCAAGGTGATACTAGCAGGTAAGCCCCTCCATTGCTCTGCCTTCTTTCAGCCCTGTCTGGCCCTAGGCTGCAGCTCAGGCCCAGCAGGTATCTCCCATTCCACCTTCAGCCCTCATTGTCTAGCTTAGCAAACCCCTCTTGTTTCTCTCCTGCCATCAGTCTTCTCCCAGGACCAATCTTCTCTCATCTGCTTTTCCTGCCTACCCTTTCTTTTGTAGCAGGCTTCTGATAGCCCCCTACATGTTGCCTCACCCTCTCAATTGGCCCAAGTGGGAGCACCTGGACTGGAACAGGAGTGCTGAACCCAATTTCATTTAATCAGCCAGCTTCCCTGTTGCACATATGGAAATACATTCCCCTTAGTTTTTGCACTGATGAACTCCCATTCAATATACTAGCCATTCATATTCCCCAAGATGAGACTATTAGCTTTCTTACCCTTTTACCTATATAATAATTGCCTGATATTTTTCCTACTGGATGTGGACTTTTAAAAAAAGAGAGGCACCCTTTATTGTTTGCAGTATTGTGGTAGCTGTGTTAGTTCCAGGATATGAGAGAGATGAGGTAGGTGAGGTAATAACAGAAGTTGGTCCAATAAAAGATATTACCTCACCTACCTTGCCTCTCTCATACCCTTTCTTGGAACTCACAAAATCTTACACCTGACTTGGAACAGATTTATCAGGCAAAATTTTTATATCATTACCACCTAAAGATTCATCTCTCTCACTAGCAGCATAAGCCCACCTGCTTCATTTGACTTATTTCTTTGATTTTCTATTGTGGTGTTTTAAATCCCCTGTCATTTTCAGCCATATGTCCACCACATGTATTGCATAAAATTAATGGTTATTTTTCCACCACCCATCTATAATAAAGACTGCTCAGCAACAAAAGTGTGCTGGAAATTCTATCTGAGGGGTTCACTGTAAACTCAACATGTCCAGCCTTTGAAATTTCAGGAAACACATTAAGGTCCTAAGAAATTGGTGAACAGATTAGTGTACTAAACCATCATATTAGAGCAGGGGAAGCTATTTGCAACGAACAATTTATTCAGTATTTAGCCCTTCTTTCTCTTCACTAGTTATCCATGAGAAGACCGTGGACGAGACCCCACACTCATTCTGCTTCCTTTACACCTGCATTATGGTTCGTTGGCCTTTAGGGGACCTAAAAGCCTAAAAATCTAGCTGGGGGAAGATTCCTCTGGTGCAGGAACTGATGAAGACACCAATAAGGTTGCCCTCTGAGGATTCACTCACAAACTTCGGGGAAGGGGTAATGCTGGGGGTGAGGACAAGTTTGGGGCAGATCTGTAGCACACAGTGCTGCTGATATTCCAGAATGCCCTGCGGTCCATAGACAGGCCAGCGAGGCTCCCATAATTTAGGCCCCTGGGGCAGTTTAAATTACACTGGGGGCCCCAGGGAAGCCCAAGCTCAGAGGATATAAAGTGGCTTATACTTGTTAACCATTCACCTGGGCTGCAAGTTCCATGCTATCACTGGTGTAAATGTGATAAAGAAGTTACAGAGAACATACTGTAATTTAAATACTGTACATTAAAATTGTTTCAAAATGGTTAATTTCAACTCAACATTTTTGAAACACGCATTTCTATTTTTTTCTAAAAGAAGCGTTCTGACATTTCTGAAAATTGTGTTTTCAAGTTTTTTCAGCTAAAACCAGTTGCTGAATTTGACAGGAATTCGCAAATAGTTTGTGTCCTGAAAAATGATTTTTTTTTTTGGCAAACTTACTATTCTCCAAAAAAATCTCATCTGGCTCTATGGTTTCTTTTTGTGATGAATTTCTGTCTGATAGCTGGCAGAATTAAGCAGACTTACAGCTCCAAGGAAGTGTTTGTGTTGATTGTGTTGTCTAATGGCCATCAGCTCAAGGCATTTCCAGACGTCAGATGTGGAGAACACTGCTCCCTTCACCAAACTGGGAGTTTGAAATTGGTGCAAGAGAAAGGGCTTCCAAGTAAGTTTTAAATCTTTCCCAGATCTACATGAGAGTTTCTTTGAGGTCAGTTTCTCAGTCAGTTTCTTCTCTTGACTGCATAAGATTCCCTGTTAGAGACATCTGAGTCTTATCTGCTTTTTTTTCTTTTTTTTTTTTGGCTTCATTTGAGACTGTTTATACTATTTAATGTGGGAGATTGAACTCTTGACAAGGAACAGGATAAATTTTCTTAATCAAAGTGGGTATCCAGAGGTGGTCTGTCATAATTTTCCTTTTGTTGAACTGTGAAAGAAAGCAAATAAGAGGCATCCAGTGTGATCCCCAATTCTGTTTCTGCTCTCCCCACCAACTCATTAAGCATCCTCTGGTCTTTGTCAACAGCCTGGTAAACATCCAGAGAAAGAATCAGAATAAAATAGTTTATTTAACATTCTTCTCCTCCAACTGCTGATTAGGATAAATAGTTTGGATATAAAGCCTATCTGATCCAACAATCACAAAAAGAAAGGATTCAGCTATCAGCAAAGTTTAGATTTGGATTCAAATATTTTTAAACAACAGAAGAGTTTTTTGCACTCCGATATTTTCTCCATCCTCAGCACATCATGTTAGCACAATGTCAAAGTAAAACATCAGCATCAAATGATCACTGGGCACACTCCAGTGAACTGGAGTGAAAGGTTGTAGGCTGGAATTTCAGGCACAACACAGGATTTGAAAATAATCGAAATAAAGCTCTGTTTAAACTGCCTAAAAAGCCTGGGAATTGATATCTGGCAAAGCCCTTTATTGTCATAATCGTTTAAGAAACTACTATCTCAGATCAGACCAATAGGCCATTTAATCACAGAATATCAGGTTTGGAAGGGACCTCAGGAGATCATCTAGTCCGACCCCTTGCTCAAAGCAGGACCAATCCCCAGCTAAATCATCCCAGCCAGGGCTTTGTCAAGCCTGACCTTAAAAACCTCTAAGGAAAGAGATTCCACCACCTGCCTAGGTAACCCATTCCAGTGCTTCACCATGCTCCCAGTGAAAAAGTTTTTCCTAATATTCAACCTAAACCTCCCGCACTGTAACTTGAGACCGTTACTCCTTGTTCTGTCATCTGAGTACCACTGAGAACAGTCTAGATCCATCCTCTTTGGAACCCCCTTTCAGGTAGTTGAAAGCAGCTGTCAAATCCCCCCTCATTCTTCTCTTCTGCAGACTAAACAATCCCAGTTCCCTCAGTCTCTCCTCATAAATCATGTGCTCCAGCCCCCTAATCATTTTGGTTGCCTCTCTGGACTCTTTTCAATTTTTCCCACAACCTTCTTGTAGGCGGGCCGAAAACTGTACAGTACTCCAGATGAGGCCTCACAATGTCAAATAGAGGGAATGATCATATCCCTCGATCTGCTGGCAATGCTCCTACTTATACAGCCCAAAATGCCGTTAGGCTTCTGGCAACAAGGGCACACTGTCAACTCATATCCAGCTTCTCATCCACTTAACTTCTAGGTCCTTTCTGCAGAACTGCTGCCTAGCCATTCAGTCCCTGGTCTGTAGCAGTGCATGTGATTCTTCTGTCCTAAGTGCAGGACTCTGCACTTGTCCTTGTTGAACCTCATCAGGTTTCTTTTGCCCAGTCCTCTAATTTGTCTAGTTCCCTCTGTATCCTTACCCTCCAGCATTACCACTCCTCCTGCAACTTGTCTCAGAGCAGTCCGCCATCCTCCAGATCATTAATGAAGATATTGAACAAAACCGGTCCCAGGACCGACCCTTGGGGCACTCCGCTTGATACCGGCTGCCAACTAGACATGGAGCCATTGCTCACTACCCGTTGAGCCCGACGATCTAGCCAGCTTTCTATCCACCTTATAGTCCATTCATCCAGCCCATACTGCTTTAACTTGCCGGCAGTTATCTTTTCTCTGAGAGTGGACAGTGTCATATACTTTAGAGGAAATTTTTTCCTCCCACCCCCACCCTGCTGCATAATGGGTAATTAAACAATACTAAACCTATGGGAAACTTTCTTCAAAACCTGGGGCAGTTTGTATGAACTCATGTCCTGAAGTATGAGGGATGATGCCAGCTGTATGTTTTTATCCTAGCTCAGGGGTGGCCAACCTGTGGCTTTGGAGCCACATGCGGCTCTTCAGAAGTTAATATGCAGTTTCCTGTATAGGCACTGACTCTGGGGCTGAAGCTACAGGTGCCAACTTTCCAATGTGCTGGGGGGTGCTTGCTGTTCAACCTCTAGCTCTGCCAGAGGCCCTGCCCCCACTCCACCCCTTCCCATGCCCTATCCTGAGCCTGTCATGCCCTCGCTCCTCCTCCACGCCCCCAGAGCCTCTTGCATGCCATGAAACAGCTGATGGGAAGTCCTGGGAGTGGGGGGGGGAGGAGTGTGGAGCTGATGGGGGCGGCTGAAATATTACTGTGGCTCTTTGGCAATGTACAGTGGTAAATTCTGTCTCCTTCTCAGGCTCAGACTGGCCACCTGTCCTAGACTGTACAATTGAAGTTATTTTTAATATTCAGAGAAATGTCAAATCCTTTTTTGAATCCAACTCGCTTTCCATCCAAAATATTTTGTGGCAGTATGTTCCACGGGTTAATTATGTGCTCTGTAAAAGAGTATTCCTTTTTACCTATTACAAATTTGCTGCTATTTCATTTGTTAGTTATTCCTTTGCTTGTGTTATAAAAAAAGTAAACAATCACCCAGATGATCTCAATAGCATTCATTACTATACAAGGTCAGATGCTTAGCTGGTGTAAATCAGCAGAGCTCCACTGGCGTCAATCATCACTTAAAATGTTGAACTTGCTCACAAAGCTAAAGTGCCCTCTCCTCCATATTTTGAGCTGTCCAGGAAACACATGATCAAATATCTTTTTCATCATATGCTTGATATATTTATTATGGTTAAGCACTGGATGTGATCATTAGTCAGCATAAATCAGCATAGCTGAAGTCAATGGACCTGTGCCAAATTATACCAGATGAGGATCTTGCCCAGTCTTCTCATTCATAAAAAAATTACAACACAGACCCATTTTGGCTGAGATTTGCAAACTGTCAAAAGGATGTAGGTGTCCACTTCTCTTTAAATTGACAAGAATTGGGAATAATCTCAGCCTTTCTGTTTAATGTACATATTTGTAAAACTTCAGATAATCTCCGCAACCTATGGGCTGAGAAACCCTGATTAAAGACGATGACTGTGGAAGTCCAAGGAGTAAGCATGGCCAGGTGGGGATTCTGTACAAGTGTTAGAATATATTTTTTATGTTAACAAACCAAATTCCAGGAAAGGAGGCTTTGTTTCTGGATCTTGAGTCATTGTATGTGATTACTAAAGCGATTAAAAACCCCCCAGAATTTCCATTCCACAGGAAATTCCGATATTTTGACATTTATATTTGTCCTGATTTGGAATGGAAAGTTGAGATGGCCACTTTCCATGGAATGAAAAATTCTCAAGGGTGTTGATTCAAAATTCACAACACTAATGACCAACCATAGTGTTTCAATCACAGGGAGAAAGCCAGTGCTTAATTTGTGCCAGGGCTTGTCAGGGCTGAGCCCCGACCTGTCTAGCCATGGCAGGTCACAGCCCTGGTACCTCTGGGCTTGCTGCATCAGTTATGAAAATAAATTTTAAAAAAATCGCATGAGCACCAGCGCCTCTTTGATTGCAAATTAAGCCCTGGAGAAATCATAGTACATTATGGGAGATAGCCCATAGTGGACCTGGAGGTAGGAGGGAAATGGAACTATAGCTCCGATGATGCAGCACAGTGGCTCATGTGAAACAAATGTTTAATATGGGTCAGGTCGACTTTTCTAAATAAAACATTTCAGTTTGATTTTCCCAATAGAAAATACTAGCAGAATCAGTCCTTCCCCTGTTTTGACAGAACACAGTTTTCCATCAGGAAAATGTTTCAAACAATCTTTTTGACCCATTCTATTGATTACATCAGACCCAAAAAGAAACTGTGGTTATGGCTACACTATGGAGCTTGCAGCTGCACTGGTGTAAATTCCCTAGTACAGCCACTCAGCTCTCCTGTCTACTTAATTACTCCACCCCAAAGAGCCCTCACGATGACACAGTACTGTTCACACTGGTGCTTAGGTCAGTTAATTTATGTTGCTCCAGGAGTGAGTTATTCACAGTCCTGAGCGATGTAAGTTGTATTGACATAAACCAGACCTGCACAACATGTGGGGCCCGAGGAGCCCCACTATGCCACCCGCAAGGGGATTCTAAATCCCCTGCACAGGGCGCTCTGCAGGTAGCCCAGAGCCCTTTGAATTCCGGCCGTGGCCGGGAAGCAAAGAGCTCTGGGCTGCTGGCAGCCGCGGGGAGCCTTGAGACCCTTAAATCTCAGCCGTGGCCGGGAGTCAGAGGGCTCTGGGCTGCCCGCAGCAGCGGGGAGCCCAGAGGGGACTCTCTTTCTGCCCTGCCACCCCCACCAACATGATACAGTTCTGTGGCGATCTGGAAGCCTATTTTCGCCGTCTCCGACTCAAACAATACTTTCAGGCAGAGCCGGCTCCAGGCCCCAGCATGCCAAGTGCGTGCTTGGGGCGGCATCCCAGGGTGGGCGCTCTGCCAGTTGCCGGGAGGGTGGCAGGCAGCTCCGGTGGACCTCCCGCAGGCGTGCCTGCAGAGGGTCCGCTGGTCCCGCGGCTCCGATGGAGCTTCCACAGGCACGCCTACGGGAGGTCCACCGGAGCCGCGGGACCGGCGAGCGGCAGAGCACACCCCGCAGCGTGCCGCCGTGCTTGGGGCGGCGAAATGGCTAGAGCCGGCCCTGGGCACTGGGGAAGGAGGGTTTGTTTCTGCAGGGCTGGGCGGCCCTGGGGTGGGGTGTTTCTGCGGGGCCGGGAGGTTTCAGTCCTTGGCTGTTTTCTTTGGAGTAATGTGGCCCTTGCCGCTTTACAAGTTGTGCAGGCCTGACATAAACGGTAGTGTAGACATAGCCTGAGACAGTAGCTGCTTTCTGTCACTGAAAGTGAGGCCCACTACAACATACTGTTAGAGTATGGGTAGCAGCAAAAGAGAAACTTATTAGCTCTCACTTATCTGTAACTCTCAGCCTGTAGCTGAATCTCCCAGAGTGCACTGAGAAAGCAGTTCTGAGCCTTTTCAGAGCGGCAATGCTGTTTGATCAACAGGAAAATAAAGAATTTGGAAGGGCAATAGAAAAAGAGCTTCTTAAAACAGCATTATGGAGACAAGGCGGGTGAGGTAATATCTTATACTGAACCAACTTCTGTTGGTGAGAGAGACGGCATTATGTTAGTTTGGAACCAATAGCCTGGAAGGGCTTGTTTCAAATTGTTCTATGCTTTCTGATAAACGATTCATTATGCATAATACAACTTTTGACAAAAGGGCTTGTGTGGTTGACTTGCTTGTAAAACTATGTGTAAATAATATTGATGTTTAAACACAAACCAATTTTTAAAAAAAAAAGACAGGAAATTCTAACTTGAGACTGACAACTCCATCCTGAACTAAAACTGTTGAGAAAAATAAAAGGAACAATCCTGAGATTTCAGAACAGAACTTCAGCTTTAAATATATTTCCTGGATCTCCCCATTTGTACAAAAGCATTTAATTATTTAAATACAATAACAACTTAATTACTTAAATATTATCATTGCTCTTAATGAGTATTTAAGTTTTGCTACTGCACTTAGATTGTTTTGGAGAAGTTAATTTGCACTGACCCAAATAGAAGGTGTAAACATTCTTCATTATGTATTCTTGTGCAAATAGAATTTCACTGGAGTTTTATAAATGATCTGTTTCTACGGTAGCATTGTAATATTTTGTACTTTGCCTAAATACACTGATTCCTTTATTTTCCCTGCTAGAATGATGCTTTATTCTTAATTTAACAATAAAACATTGTAAGAATTTTACTTGTCTCCAGACATGACTTTTGCTGATCATTGGCCCTAGCATCATGGCAGCCGATTTGTGCAGTTATTAGTAAGAGTCCTGTGTTCAGTTCTTGGCTCTGCTACCGATTCACTGTCTGGTCTTGGGCAAGTTGTTACAGAATATATCTGGGCTTCAATTTCCCCATCTGCAAAATGTTATTAACTAAGGCTATGATTTAGTCATGGACATTTTTAGTAAAAGTCATGGACAGGTCACAAGCAATACACAAAAGTGTATGGACCTGTGTCCTGTCCATGACTTGTACTATAAATACCCCAACTAAATTTTAGATGCTGCAGGATGCTGCAAGTGCTCTGGAGTGGGGATGGGGGCGTGTACATTAGTGCAGCTTCTCTGGGTGGGGGGAACTCCAGTGCACCCCCACTGATGCTGGAGGGGGGCGGCCCAGGGCCCCTCCCGCTGCTGCTTCAGGTGGGAGGCAGACCGGGGCACCTCTGCTGCTGCTGGACTGCTGTTCCATCACAGGATTCAACCTAACACTATTAAAACACAGAAAAGGGGGGGGGGGAGACTGCCCTTGTCACCTTCCCTCCATCATCTTTGAGCAATTCCTAGACATGCACATGCACATACTCCCACTGTTCCTTGGCAGTGTAAGGGTCATGAGAATCCAGAGTTTAGTGTACACATCTACTCAGCCAACTTTCCAGAAAGAATATTACATGTGTACAATATAAGAAACATTTCACAGCCTTTTACAACTTCCTTACACTTACTCACAGGATACCATCTCACTTTCATTTAACCACATTAAAGCATTAGATCTTCTCATATTCCACCTCACTGCTGACAATACCTTTATAATAAAAGCCTTGTGCCCTGCTGTTGACATAACCTACACAATTCTGATTAAAAATGATGGCTACTGCATCTTGAAAGCACATATGTACCTCTTCCCTTTCCTCAAAAACATACGAGGGTGAAAAACAGATCTCCTCATATCAGTCACAATTCTATCACATACTTCAAAGTAATCTATACATCTCCTGATATCACACACATTTATCAAGCAGGCCCAATTACTGCCACCATCATTTACACCTACCTCCTCTATCTTGGCAACCATGTCTCACAGAGGGCAGACATAGACATCGAGATTCAGCACAGAATTCACTTTGCCAGCCTTGCTTTTGGTGAATTGTTCAACAATCACAACATCAGAAGACATACTGGATTTTTAGTTTATAAAGCGGTGGTAATCCCAACTCTCCCCTACAGCTGTGGGACTTGGGTGACCTACAGAAAATGTCTGAAGAACCTGGAATGCCAGCATCAGCACTTTCGTCAGAAGATCCTCAACACAGAGTGGAAGGATCATCTCACTGATGTCAGTGTCCTCACAGAGGCCAACATCTTCAGTGTTGCGGCCCCGATGATCCAGCACCAGGTGGAGTGGGCACTGTGTGCGTATGCCTGATGTATGCTTACCAAAACAACTGCTGGATGCCCAATTCACCAAAGGAGAAAGGAAACAAGGGGGCCAAAAGAAACACTTTAAAGACGCCCTCAAGATAAACATCGAGAGATGTGGTATCAATACCACATACTGGGAAACCGCAGCCCAGGATAGTGATAACTGGCAAAGACTTGTCAGAGAGGGAACGTCCACTTTTGAGGAAAATCGCCTTGCCCTGGTCACAGAAAAACACCAGAAAAGAAAGGAAAAACAATGTCATGCAGCAATCGTGGCCCAACCTTGTCTTCCAACACCACCTGCAAAGTCTGCCAATGAGCCTCAGTCACCAAAGGATCCATGAAAAATAAAACCCGTGAAAGAGATCATCCTTGACTTCAAGGGATCGCTGACAACCTAAAACCTCTCACACTGACTGCATCTGGAATGTATGCAAATAATTCCCATTGGCTACTGCTAGGTCCCAGGGAGAAGAGGGAAGGTGGTTTGGAGAATCTTTTTTGTTTGTTTGTTTGTTTCCTCTTTTTGTTTATTTCACAGTGTTAGATGGAATCCTTTCAGTGAAAGTGAATGGGCTGTAAAGAGAGGTAAAAAGCTTGTGCATTTCAGCAACTATGGAGTTGGCAGACTAAAGGTGTGTGTGTTAACGGCGTGTATTGGGGACACTGCTGAAAGAGGGCAGAGTTAAGGTCGCATTTCCTGATGTTCAGAATATTGAGTTTTGCTTAACTCAGCATTCTGCGAGGGGATGACCTACCCCAAAACAAACTTAACTCTAGATTAACATAATTTTTTTGTGACTGAATTTTATAAAGGAAGTTATATGATGTTTTTAGGTGTTAGTAGTCATTTTGGTAGTCTGCAGTTAGCATACAGAATCAGCCTCTCTCCCCACCCATTCCCGACACCAGACTCCCCAGTCCTACTTTGGAACATCTGGACCATTAACTGCATACCCCCTTCAAACCTAGCCCCCTCCCCATTACTATACCTAGGCCTCCCCATCACAAGCAGGAAACTCACCTCCCTGAAGACTTGACTCCCTGGTATACAAATGTTTCTGTTGCCATTACTTCCTCCTCCTATAATCTAACTCATATGCGGTGCTTGGAGCAAAGGACAACTGGGTTACAGTGAAATGTTATTGGGGTGACCCCAAATTTGGATCACAAATGATACCCTACACTCACATGCAACTTATCAAAGCAATCCAATTAACCATTTGGATTTTAGAGCACTTACAAAAATTGAGCTTTAAAGCATATACAAGGGAAGGAATTGTTCTAGCTGTTTTTCTGCATATGCAGTGTAAAAATGTACACTTGTCTTAAATACTGTTCTCACTTTGGATCACACAAAGATTTAGTGAGTCCCTTCTAGTACCTTGTGTAACACTTGAGTGAGTCAATTTTGATCCATAACTCATCAATAGTTTGATCTAGATCTGAGCAAAAACACCAAACCATACTACAGCAAAACCAAACCAACCAAACAAATAAAAAACCTTAGAAAAACCTTTTTTTCTGGGGAATCTGTCCCTGGAACCTTACTCAAATGACTCCAGATTTGGGTCCCTAACTCTACTCTGCACACCTTATGAGGCAGAACCAAATTTTGGAGAAATCCAACTAAGCATGTCAAATTTAGACAACTTACAAATTTTGACATTTAAACATATGTCATGACACAACCTTAATTATAGTGGCATGCCTATAATGCTTTGTGACTCTTTTACCAGTCACAAATAAGCAACATGTAGCTTCAATTTTACATAGAAAAACAAAGATTTGATCTGATTTTAAAATTTCATGAAATGAATAAATTTGTTTTAAAAAAATCACGTCTCTTTGGATAGTCTGAATACAGAAAAATAGGCAAACAATTAATCAGCTAATTTATTTGCTATGAATCATTCCTTTAGAGCTAGTTGATACCAGATTCCTTCCCCAAAATGAAAAAATGTTGGTGCATTTACAAGGCATAGAACTCTGTATTAGTCTTCTTCCCTCAACACACAGAGGTATACATCCAAACCAATATTAGAAGGTTCCTTATGAAACACTGAAGCACCTGAAGTTTAATAAAGTTTAACTTTGTAGTTGTGAGTTGAATGTGTGTTACTTGCTATATTTCAGTAACATTTTTCTTTTTAACCTGGCCATAGTTTACTTCTGTGCTGAGCATAGTGTAAAGATCTCAGTAGACAAATAACAGTAACAGGCAACATACTGCTGGCTGACAGAACTGGGTATTGGAAGTGTATCTTCTGCATTTCATAGGTGCAGAATAGAAGATGAGCATATGGAAAATAGAAGAACATGTTTTCAGACACAGGGTGGGGAAAGAGAGTGTTATAACACACAAACACAATGTCATGGTGCTAAACATATTCCACAACTCTTTTTGAGGGAATAGGTTTTAATCAGGAGGGGATTAGCTAAATAGAAAGAAGAGAAAAGGGATAGTGAAGGGAAGGGGGGCTGAGGTGAATAGACTGCGAAGGAGAGAGCTGGAGAGGGTTGAAGCAAACAGCCAATTGATAAGAGTAGAGAAAGTCGAGTCAAAACTGTAGAAAGTTTGATGAGCTATAATTATCTGTTTTATTAATATTCCAATAAGTACAAAAAACACTGTTATATGTTACTTTCAAGGAAATGTATTAGTCACCTCCAAAGTTTGTGTACCTTGAGCATATCTATCGACCTTCCTGGGCCCAAATGTGGGACATAATGTGTGAAGAGGTCCAAAACAAGAGAGAGAAAAAAATTATACATGCGGGAAATTCAAAATGTATTGGGATTCATGCCTTTAGTGTAAATAACTCTCTTTATAATCTCAGTGATATACTTTTGTATTTCTGATGTAAATAATTGTTATTAATAAATATTAAGGGGTCTCCAAGCTTGCCTGGAATCTAGGTAACTTGGGGACTAAAACACAGAACATGCAAGAGTTATAATACCAAACACCACTTTCTTTCATTAAACAAATGAATTCAGTGAATTTTAATCTGTTTTCATTAGAAGGAAATTTCAGTATGGTATTTTGATATTAAAACAACCAACAAAATAATCCACAGGTGTTGAAAACCCCTCCAATAATCAGAAGTTGCAGCTTACCAAAAAGATTAATGTTTAGATTACAAGATAATCAAGAAAGTAAAAACATTCCAGCTCCACATCAAGTCTGCTCTTCCAAGAAATAAAACAAGGAATAAAATGCAAGCTGGAAAATAAGTCCACCCGCCAGCTCCCCCTCCACATTCCCACTGATCTGTTTTAGTAATTTCTCTCTACCTACATACAAAATGCAATGATCAAAATAAGTGACTCTCCTATGCCATGATTTGGCAACTGCTGCCCCATGTTGGATGATTTTGGAACTCTAACTGCAACATATAATATAAATTATATACAGTCCAAGTTGCCCTGGGAAATAACAACAGACCTTAATAAAAGATATATAGATATTAGTGGAATAGATTGTAAGATCTTCCTGGAATATTTTCAAGGACCGTTCTATATTTCTTCCTCCAATTGCCAAAACCTCAAAATAAACGTGTACACAGTCTCACATTTATAGCTGCACTACAGGATTGGCCTCTTCTGTAAACTATGTAGTGGAGCTGCATATTTCCTCACTATAGCAGTTATCCACCTTTGAACATTTGTAGTTCATGAAATACAAACCTGCTGAAATGCTCAGTCTTTCCCAGAACATCTAGGCCTACTAACAGATCTCTCTCTCTCTCTCTCTCCCCTCTGTACCAGTCTCCTTCTGTCCAAACTAAAATCGCACCCTGTCTCTCTGACAACTCATGGATATCTAGCCTCCAGCCCCAGCTAAGCATGCCTAAAACAGAGCTCTTAATCTAATTGAGCTATTGATACTCGCCTCTGATCAGCCCATGATGCCAGCCTCTGGGGCCCACTTGTTAATTTTTGAACAAACACCTTCATATTTTCTCCCATGCTGTCTCACACACTTGGGTAGGAGCTCCCCATAGCCATCCCCCTCATTATCTACCTTTATATCTCTCCTCAAAACTCTTCTTTGACATGACCTTACAAAAAACATAACAATAATGTGGCTGCAAGTGTGCAGAGACCACTGCCTCCCATGCTGGCCAATATTGTCACATTGTTTCCTTGTAGTCCTCTGTCTATATCCAACTGGATTTTTTCGTCTTATATTTACATAGTAAGCCCCCTGGGGCAAGGGCTGTGTTTTTTTGTTCTGTGTTTCTAAAGTGCCTATCACAATGGGATTCTGGTTCATAAGTAGGGCTCATAGACGATATGATAATACAAATAAATAATTATTAAATAATAAATAAATAAATAATAATAATAAATAGAACTACTTTGCCTGTTGCAGGTCATTTGGAAATAATCTAGCTACCTACATGCCTTTCAGCCCCAACACATCCACTGCTTACTGGTATTGTACATGTGCCACAGGAGAAGACGGCACACAATGTACAGAGAAGGCGCAGCACAGTCCAAGACCATATAATTTGCATGCTAGAAATGGTCATGTGTCTGGAATTACTTGACCTTCAGACAAGATGTAAATTCTCTTCTGCAGTCACTTGGATAGGGGCCTAAAATTAGATGAAGCAAAATATCCTCATAAGAGCAGCTTGGTTTGAGCATTGGCCTGCTAAACCTAGGGTTCTGAGCTCAATCCTTGAGGGGGCCGTTTAGGGATTTGTGGCCAAAAAAAAAAAAATTGTTGGGAACTGGTCCTGCTTTGAGCAGCGGGTTGGACTAGATGACCTCCTGAGGTCCCTTCCAACCCTGGTATTCTATATCAATTACCTTGCACTTTCTAGGTGCTGTCCAGGATCTCTAGGTAATAAACAAACATTACAAAGTTTAGTCTCACCTCTGTGAGCTAGGTATTAGAATCTCCATTTTATAGATAAGGATACTGAATCACAGAGAGGTTAAGTGACTTGATCCGGGACTCACAGGAAGTCTTTGGCAAAGCCAAAAACAGATCACAGCCCTCAAAGTTCTCAGGCCTCTGTGCTTGTATACAAGCATATGACAACTCTGGACTTGGCTTTCTGTCTGAACCATAGGTGCTGGAACTAGGGGTGCAGGGGGTGCTGCAGCCCCCCCTGGTTCGAAGTGGTTTCCATTGCATACGGGATTTACAATTTGGTTCAATGGCTCACAGCACTCCCACTATTAAAATTGTTCCAGCACCACTAGTCTGAACTAGCCCTGTGGCATATTTTATCCTAAGTTTAAATTTTCTTCTGTAAATAAAACAAATAAGTAGGTATTTATTACAAAACAACCCAAAGAAAATTAAGTTACCTCCTGTTTTGCCATCGTTTTGCCAGAACTCTAAATTCTTGCTCTAACCCCATTGCTTCAAGCCCCAGGCCTTGGGCTAGTAATTGGTAAAAATGTACCATATGTGAGGGACTGTGCATCTACATACAGCTTGGGAAGGTCTGACATAGCCAGTTGCACAAATAATTTTTTTCATTTTCTGGATTTTTTTAAAACTGTGTAGGATGGGGAGTAAAATCACAGGTTGTTAATGAGATTGGGCTTTGTCTGTCCTATGTAGGAAGCTTTAACATATTCCCAAGTGCAATGGCGGACCCTATATGTACAATATTGTATCTTGAACTACACTTCTTGCTGGCCCTAGTGAAGTCAATGGGAAGTTTTGCCACCCATGTCAGTGGGACCAGCTTTTCACCCTAAAACAAATGCAAATGACACACACCAAGTCATCAAAGAAAATAGCTAAAAAGCCTCTTCCTTTTTATTGCCTATGTAGCAATTTTGCAATCTGTGGGGGGTCATAACACACTTGGAGTTCACAGAAGAACCTTTCTGCATTTTGAACATAGCACCCCAATTGTTGTTTCTAGAAAACGTTTATATTCAATTTACCCTGATTTGTTCTCATATGTACTGTCAATCACGAAAACTAAATTTTACTACTGGCATCCCTGGCAGAGGTTTAAACAGTTACATTAACAGTCTTAATTAACATTAATACAATGGAAAATTGATGGAGATAAGATATGCATTATTATAGATGCCTGTTATTTACCATGAGAAAAATTAGTCTTGCTGTAATAAGATAATATGCATTTGCAGACTTAGAACTACACCAGTGTAGGGTGCAGGAATATATACTTGGGGGGCCAGACTTCAAAGGGATCAGTGTTACATTCACAGAATACAAACGGAGACGTTAGATAAAAACACAGAATATTCTTTCTGGAAGGTTGCAATGTAACATTAATTTATTTCTTAAAATCCAGACCCTTAACACTGAAGAACCAAAAACAGAGAAAGAGAAAGCAGGCTGCTCCCTAAGGCAGAGTGACACAACCCATGCCACTTTGCTCTAGGCTGGCTCTTTGCAGATTGACTGTTGGAAGACAATATAACACGCTTCCCTACCATGCCAGCTGGACCTGGAAAACCTCTAAGAATTTAAAATGATAGCTTATCTTTACACTATGTCAATACACTAGACTTAGCATCCAAACTGGTTTTTCAGAAGAGCTCCTCTCTCCATTTAAGCATCTGTATTAGGACCAGATTTTCAGCCGTGCTCTGCACCCAGCAATTGCCAGTATCACACTTACAGTCAGATTTTTCAAAAGAGCTCTGCACCCAATATGCACCCAACCCACTGAGCAATTTTGAACATTTAGCTCCAGATGTGAGTACTGAGTTCTTTTGAAAAATCTGGTCAATAGCGTAAGTATAGGGTGACCAGACAGCAAATGTGAAAAATCGGGACAGGGCATGGGGGGTAATAGGAGCCTATGTAAGAAAAAGACTCAAAAATCGGGACTGTCCCTATAAAATCGGGACATCTAGTCACCCTATGTAAGTATGCACTGATGGACAAGAAGGTGAGAGAGGGCACAAAGAACCACGGTTTCCAACCCCCAGATCTTTTCTAACTTGCCCAGGGGGCCAGCCACATTCTTAGTCCTTGTGCACCCTGGGCCAAATCCTGAGTCTTTCCCTCATGTTTATCTCAATCTTTATTCAAGAAAAATTTCCAGTGCATAAGTGGAAGTTTTGCCTGAGTTAGGACTGAGTTAAAATACAGTAAGGATTTCAGGTACCCTGTGTGGGAGATGTGGAAGCGTAGCACTACTGCTAGGCTGCTCACTGGGAGAAAGGAAGGCAGAGGCAAGGCAGTGCTATGAGACCCTTCTGTAGTGGTCAGCAGAGTAGGGCCAGGTGGGGAAAAGCAAGTGCTGCCCCCTTTTGAAGGGTGATACAAAGCTTCTGGTGCAGCATGACTCATTCAGGGCCCTGGAGTCATTCTGGATGAAGCCAGCATGCCTCTGAGATTTCTTTCTGCTGTGCAGCCTCTCCTCAGCCCTGTTTCCTCCACAGCATCAACCACTAAACATAATCCATCATTCATGGAAACTGGAAATGGCAAGATCTACTGAGTCAGCCCATCCATGTCTTTGACCATGCAGTAGAAAACCAATGAACACTGAAAGGAAAGAAAGTTATGTCACAGAAACAGTAGGCTCTAGGCTGTGTTCAGTCTTCACTTGGTATTGAAGCCAGTGGTGGCTCCCTGATTCTCAGGCTCATGCTATGCTAATTTATAGTAGCCCCAGGCTATCCCTTAGGGGCCAACCACCAGCTGAGACTAGTCCCCTCTGAACTGCTGTCCTCTGCGAGGACTGAGGGGATGGAGATGGGGGTGTGTATAGTAACTGGCTATGCCAGCTCAGACCCCACCCAGTCTGGGGAATTCTCAGCTGTTGTGATACAACCGACTTCCAGCCCCTTTGCACTGCTGGATGTTCCAGTAAATCTGGACCATAGTTTGGATTCTGTCCAAAGACACCAGACCCCCCAAGTGCTCTAATTCCAACCCAGGAGAGAATGGAGGGCATGGTAATATTCTGAGATAGTAAATGGCACAAGCAAACAGTTTTATGCTTTCATAAATACTTTTGTTCCAAATATTTTCTATTAAAACAAAACAAACATGAGGAAGTGATGCTACGGTTCTAACTTAAATCCACAAAATAAGGAAATTGAGAGTTAAGGCTTCTTCCATCACTGGCACCCTTCTGCGGGGTCCCGTCAGGGGGCTCTAGACATTTTGCCGCCCCAAGCATGGAGGGTCCGCAGGTCCCGCGGCTTCGGCAGACCTCCCGCAGGCGTGCCTGTGGGAGGCCCGCTGAAGCCTCGGGACCAGCGGACCCTCCACAGGCACACTGCCAAAGGCACCCTGCCTGCTGCCCTCGTGGCGCCAGCAGAATGCCCCCCGCAGCTTGCCGCCCCAGGCACGCACTTGGAGCGCTGGCGCCTGGAGCCGCCCCTGGGTCCTGTTAGGCATTGCAGGGGTTTGAAATCAGTGCGTGGTATTAAGTACTATACCACATGGACTGCATTACTTAGGCAAAATTAAGCAAGTTCCACAATGAAAATATGAAAGTTACTTTAACCCAGGGTTCCACTCCCCCGATCTAATTCCCTTTGTTTCTTTAAACATTAAAAGGAAAAAAATCACAATGGAGGTGTGAGAGACTCCCATGATCCGTAGATCTTTGACAGCAATCACAGTATGTCATGGGAAAGCATAGAATTTCAAATCCTTGTTCCAAGAGCTGACACCTGGAAACACGCGTACAAGAAGCAATGTTGTTGAGAAAGATGCAGAAGTGTGCCTGTTATGCTCCTTCCCCTTCTTGCCATCCCCCTGCTCACACACACTTTATTCATTTATTTTGCATGCTGTTTTCTTACACAGACTTAAATGCCTCCTTTCCACTCTCTTAAGACCAGGAGCATGGACGTCTTGGAAAACCCTTCTGCTCAGAGGGTCAGCCAGGAAGGAGGTCACCAGCCAGACCAGGTGTCAATTCCCCTACTCTGTTCAAAGCACAGGATAACATTTCCATTAATAGATGTCTTAGCTACCGCATAGTTTAACGATACCCCTTTTGTCTCACTCCCTGCAATTTTTCCTTTTCCTCTCACTCTCTTTAAAGTAAGTTTTCTGAATGAGACACCAAATCTGGACCAACATGGATGTTTTACACAACCAGACCTCAGATTTGGACATAAGCTCAAGTTTAGCAAAACAAACAAACAAACAGGCTTTTACAGAAACTAAAATCTTTACAAACACTCCCATGAACAAAAACTCGCAGTGTTTGCAACACAAAACTTTGTACTGCAACACAAAACTTTGTACTACATGAGCACAAAATAGCAAAATCGACTGAAAAACTAACTAGCAATAAAAATGGCTAAGAGCAGTCTATGCCAAGCAGTTTCATCATCCAAGTTCAAACACAGAAAGGAAACAGATAGCATTAACAATTCTAATAATCTAAGGTGTTATTTGTAACAAAAGGTAACCAATATTTGTATTACATGATTTTTACCTTTTGAGGGACAATATTACTTCAGGAAATAAGGGAAATATTTTGACACTAGGATTACAATCCCAGAGGCCTTCCCCATACAATTAATTAGATGTTAATTCAAAACAATTGTGTAAATCAAGATTATTGTCTACAAAGATTTAATGACTAATCACTAACTGAGGGTCGGATTGCCCCCCCCCCCCGGTTAAATGATTGACCTCCATTTCATGAGTAGAAGTGGGGGATCAAACACCTCCGTCGCATTGCCTGCCCACTCATGCAGGTCCCAAGTTAGAGGTGGAAGGACTGAGAAAGGAGTGGGTAAATCAGGGTCATAGCTATGGTGAGGAAGAACATGATTCCCCTCAGGCTCCATGGAGTTTATCCCCACAAATATTTTCTATGGATTACCCACAGGGTTGCTCAACAGTAGTTATGGTGATGGGAATCTGAGGCAATGTTCTTGTCAGGGGGCCAGGGCTGATAGAGAGGGGCATGCTGGGTGTAGAGCTCATTCACATTCCCAAGGTGTCTGCATAGATGGATCTGGTCTTCAAAGGGATGTGCCAAGTTTTATGACCTTATCTCTAGGATGAGGGAGTGTTGGTGGTGACCACTTGAGGGGATGATCTAGCCTAGAGAGAGGAATGATGTGAGGTACATAGGGTTTTATGTGGAAGTAGTAGGATAGAATTCAGAAAGTTACAATTTTGGGTAAATTTCCAAGAAAGAGGACTGTGACAAGGCAGCCCTGCCTGGATCATCTCCAGTGGAAGCTGGGGTATGACAGATGCAAGTGCCTCAGTTTCCTCTTTAAAAAAAAAGTCCCCAGTAATTTCACACATGCGTGACACATAGATGTAGTCCTTTGTGAGGTTAATTTATTACGAAAGTCTCACAACAATAATCCAGCAACCTCCAGAACAGTCCAAATGGCACATTCACTGTTTCAAATCCCAACAGTCCATCAACACACCAAGCACAGGTCTGACCATGCTCCAGCTTTCTAATACAGTTCTTGCTTCTCTCACCACACTCAGGCTCTCAGGTACAGCTCCAGTGGCTTCACCATGCCTCACCCCAGTCCCTAAAGCTGGGGTACTTCTGCCTTGTTTGTTTCCTGGGTATGGTTTCAGCTCCAACCCAGAGACATCAGCAGGCTACTCCTTCATCATATCCCAGCTTTCAGCCCTCTCTGGCCCTCCAGATTCAGCTCTCTGGCTCAGAAAGCCAGCAGGCCTTCTGCTGCTTTGAGTTTTCAGCCCTCCCTAGCCATGGCTGTCTGGTCTGGGAAAGTTTGTAGGTGACCCCCCAACTGTCTTCCTGCTTTCAATTTTCACCAGCCTGAGCTGGCTCCACTGCTCAACCAGGGAACTCTTAATGCTCCCACCTTCAGGAGCATCCCCTGCCTGAAGTTCTCAGCCCACCTCTGCTCTTCCTCTAAGTTCTCTCTACTCTTCTCCTCTCACTTATAACTCCAAGGGACAGTCCCGGCTCCTCATTACACCAAATTAGAGTGTGACTGGACCAGAACAGGAGAGCTGGATCTGACTTCATTAGGCGACAACTTTGTTACAAGGACATATCACTTGGGATTCAAACCTAGAGCATGAGACTTAGTATGGTCTAGTGGACCAGCCTCTAGGCTGGAACTCAGGACATCTACCTTCTATTTCTTGCTCTGCCACTAACCTACTGGCTGCCTTTAGCCAACAAACTTCACCTCTGGCTACCTCAGTGTCTCCACCTGTACAACAGAGATAATGATACTGATTCCTTCCTTGGAAAACAGTTTTGACACCTATGTATAAAAAGTGCTCAATAAATATGTAGTTATTATTACTCTGTTTATTAGACAAAAACAGTAGGGGTATCAAATCCAACGGGATCAAGATGTGAGCCCCATGATTTTAAGACATAGCGAGCGATACCGCCTTTTCAGGAGTGGATGGATTAAGAATTCTTTTTGTTCTGTAACTTCCACCTTTCACTTCTGTTTATTGTAAGGGAAACAGATCATGCTGGACCAGGCCCAGAAGATGTATTAACTGGTATATGCCTTTGCTATTGAAGTAATAAATTATCAAACTTTTACATCAGTTTTACTAAAGAGGCAACTCAATCTCAAGCTTTTGAACACATGATACATTGTTCCAGAGAAGGGGCTCTGAAGCCAAATTTCATTGCTGCATACTGATAGGAACAACATTTCCTCCTGGGAGTATCACTTTGTGCAACTAGAGAGAGAAAACAATACATACAGTCATTGGTTTCATTAGAGACACCAACACAGAACAAATCAGAAATGGTTGGAACATCTAAGTTTCTAAGGCTGCTCTCCTTCATTATTTAATCCTAAAATAAATCTTCCCATTAGTGTTATATTTAGATACTCTGGCAATGAGACTGGCATTCAAAAAAGTTGTGGTTTGCTTGCTCTGAAATCTTAAGCAAAATCAGTTATAGCTCCCACACATTGACAACAAGTATTTTCCCCTCTCACTCTTTAGCCTATCCCACTTGATTTCCAGGCTAAGAATTTGGCCCTTCAGTGCATTACAAAGAATCCAAAGAACTAACCTTTTACTGCTGGGAAACAGCTAATGTTCCTGCCAGGGAGCTAAAGCTGGAGTATCCCTTTGTCATGGCCAAATTTATGACATGGATCATAAACTATAAAAAGCTGTGTTGCATCCTGCCATTAAGGAGAATTAATATTTTTAGTGGTATGTTAACCAACGTTTTTCCAGTGTCTCTCGTTAAAAGCAGATTGTTGACTTTTCGTCATAGCATGCCAAACGTTTTCATTAAAAGACGACTTTCATCTTACAACCATTATTTCTTAATGGACTTGGATACGGGTAACGTACAGGAATGGATTTCCTTTTTAGTTCAGTGCAATGGCCCATCATTAGCGTGCTGGGTCTTGCAGAATCATTACACATGCAAACATTTAAAGCATTTCCAGGGTGACTATTCCCCTGCACTTGAAATGCAATTCATGTTTTATCTATTATGTTTAAGTAACTTTTAATCACATTTCACCTTTCAAGTATCTCTGCTATGATCACTTCTCATTCTGCTGTACAGTAAAAGTCATAACGAATGAGATCATATACAAATGGTTTTTTTTATGGAGCGCATTTTGTAGAACTTTCCCCTCATCTTGTGAATAAATCTGTCTTTGAAAAACCACAAAGCCCAAACATTGACCATTTGACAAGAATACTCTATGATGACATCACTCACCACTTATTTCTCATTATTGGGTAGATTAGAGGTTTCGTATTTGGCAACAAAATATCTACTATTTTCCTTTCTATTTTTAGCAATTTTCTATTCATTCCTGCTTTCCTCTTGACATCTGTCATCTGTCGCAGAACAACACGCACCTGCTTTGCAGGAGTGTAATTTGTTCAGCTGACACAGACACAGACAATGTATCAAATGTTTTCAGAGTTGCCCATTACTCTGGTTAAACCCTATCATTCCTAGTATATACTTCTAAAGATTCCTTAAAAATTACATAGGCAGATGCAGTTTTGGAAACTTTCAACCTTTGATGGTATTTTGAATCACAGCCCTATTGGCAGCAAACAAACTCAAAGTAACAACCCCAGAGTATGATGCCATCAGTTCTAAGAAGCTCTGTACTATTACTGTGTCTTCGTTCAGACTTTATATCCAGCGTAACAGACTTTGCAACCTTCATTAAGAAAAACTGGCACCCAGAGGTCACCATATGTTCCTTTTTTAAAAACTTGTCTTTAAGTGCAGATATATATATTTATTTTTCCACTTTACAATCCTCTCTAAACTGTTCTTTACTGTGAAGCTAATGAAGCCGTTGCTTTAATCCTCACCAGTGTGCATCATATGGCACTTTCTATTTGAATCCATTTTTCTGGTGTGCTTCCATAGACTCAGATTTTAACTACTTCCTTTTTATTCTGCTGTGGTGTTCATTACATTCTTGGTCAAGAGGCTTCACCTCTTCAAAGAGCAGTGAAAGAAATCAGAGTGCAATGCTAAGAGTGGAACTTAGCCAATTCCACCTTGGTCAGGTGCAGTCCAAGGTTAGGTGGACTACTGAAGCCAATTTTAACTTATTTAATAGAAATCATATTAAACTTTTGAGTCTGGCTACTTCTGGCTCAGGTCTAGAGATTCCTCTAATGTTCCAGCTATTTCTCAATTATACAGAGCAGCTTCTGTGTATGTCCTGATTTGAACCTAAGTATTTTTAAAATCTTTATTATGAAAATACTAGCCTTAAGAAGAGACCTACATTCTTGATAGAATAAAGTAATGTCTGAGACGTCTACTTCTGTGGTTTATATTTTGTAATGTTTCCCAAATAGACTTGGGTCTGATCCAAAGCCCATTAAGGTGGATGGTAAAATTCCCATTTGAATCAGGCCCTTTATTCTCAAAGAAAATTTTCCAATTTCTTTCTTTAAACTATGGGCCCCATTCTGCACCCTTACTCTAGTAACTCTTACCTGAGACATGTCAATGAAGGTCATGTGGGAAGCAACAGGACTACTCCACTGAGTATGGGTTATAGATTTGGCCTCTATTTCTTTTTTTCACCTCTGTACTGAATGTTTAGCTAAAGATGACTTCATCTGTGATTGGTACTAGTCTATAAGATTAGGCTTTTATACTTGAGCAAATCCCACTGAACTCATTCTGTTTTATGCTCCTTCTTAGAGGAGACTATTATATGTAAGCTGAATTTCTTAACTATATCAAATCCAATATAAACACCCTCTTTATAAGACACACCTCACTCGAATGTGCAGTGTCGAGCTCCTAACAAAAATTATAAATGGAGTGCTGTGTTCTGGCATTTAACTCCTTCATTCCTAATGTTAAATCACAATGCGTAAGCTATTTTTATTTTGCACTTGAAAATAAATGAGAAACCATAAACTTAACCCATATGATGCATCAGAGGAAATGTGGGAGAAGGTTTTGACTAGGAAAAGAAAATTATGAAATGACTAAACTAAGTTATTTTAAATTCTTTTTTTTTAAATTGTGGGTAGGGGGGAGGAGGCCTGGGAGAGGGAAGGGGAATGTGCTAAAACTTGCTAATTGTTGCAGAGTTCAAACCTGTTTTCATTTATTTGAAATTATTACATAATGGAAGTGGGATGCTATAATTCAACCCAAATGGGCGACTTCAATAAGCGGGTGGAAATGATTCAGGACATTAAAGAGAAGCTGTTTCAATAACAAATCTTTACTATAATCAGGAGTGAAGTGGTTAATTTAAGTTTTTACTGAAAAACAGGCTGGCAAAAATGTTTCCAGGGATGTGGGGATTTTTTTCCTTTTAGTCAGTAGGGGTTTGGAGAGGAGGTTTGGAAGGGAAGGAGGGCTTCGGTTCCAGGATCCCTGCATTCCCACGAGTTCCATTAAGGAAGGGGGAAGGGCTTCCTGCTGAGGCAGCCATCTGCAGCATTCTGTGAACAGCAGGAACCAAAGGCCTGGTAAAAGGAGAGCAAAGCCAGGGTGACAATTCTGTCTGGATTCAAAGTCAGAGTGGCTGACTTTCTTTATTATTATTAAAGGGGAGAGTTCCTCCAGCATGGATTATCAGATATATAATGGAATTTTAATTGTGACAAAACAATAGCGTTACAGGCAGCAAAGTGGCTAGCGCAAACACACCCTGACAGCCCCTCCTGGAATGTGCTGACAGCAAGCTGGGATTGTCATCATCCAAGCTACTGTCACACTGCAACAAACTATCTGGAATCCATAGATGCCTGCTGAGGTTCCCTTAAGTTATTGCTTTCTAGGCTAGAGTAAATTAGATCTGGATTTTTGTAAAGTGCTGTCACTTAATACCTATTTTATTAAAGTTATTTTTATGCCTATCATTTGAAGCTAACACATCTGTTATTTCCTCCACTGCCTGGCTTTAGTGAATGTTGCCTATGGAAAGTAGCAAAGAGTGACACCAGTGGGAAAAAAACAAGGGTGTTTTAACTTCCAACATCTGGATAAAACAATATTAAGGAAACAGGAACAAATAGGTACAGTAGCTTACAAAGCAAAAGTCCACTTTAAAAAACGAAAAAAACAACAAGGGTGCGCAGTGTATATGGTACAATAGATTTTTATATAAATTTAGTCTGAGCAGTCTAATACAATAAAATAAGATTAAAAAAAAAACCTTATTAAAGAAGAGGCTGCTCTAGCTGTGGCTATAGATCATCTAAATACTAAGTCTGTGAAGCACTCAGGTACAAAGGAGAAAAAAATATAAATATACATTCCTCCCAGCAAAGTCTCAGAATTCACAAAAACTTCATGTTATGTAGTTTTCAATAAAGTTTTATCACCACTACATATAATTCCCTGGCTGCTACCTAAAGAGATGAAGTAAACTCTACTGTATTATATGCAACTTCAAAACTGAATTAAGCATTCCAGTGGAGTGATAAATATCAGGATGAAGAGTGTGGTGGTAGTTTTACTGAGTGAAAAAGGGACAAAAGTAAAAGCTCTTAACTTTTGAGCCCCGAGGACTGTAATGACTTAACAAAAAAACTTCAAGGAAAAGTAAACCTGAGAAGGAAATATCTACAGCAGAAATATCTACATGAAAATATCACATTTCAATACTACAGTTTTCCTTCTTTTGACTTTGATAGATTTATTTTTACAATGTACATTCCTAAACACTCCCATTTGTTGTCTGAATTCCTGTTTGTGACCTTAGAATTCCAAATTTATGATGTCACCATCTGCTTCTTTTTCCAAGGGCATTGTATTAAAAAATGAAAAAACAGTATGAAAATACTTCATGCTCTCCCCACACCCACCACTTTTCTCCTTTTAATAAGCATAGTCTTGGCATTGATTAAAATGACCAAAACATTTTAAATGGAACACGCTAATAACAATATCCAGTATTATAAAGGACATTTTTATTTCACAAAATTGGGTAACACTGCTAACAGAGGTTTCCATTATGCCAAGATTTAATTATTTGTGTATGTGTGTGCATGTGTATTTGGGGAAGACAATTTCATTTTAATGCTTTGCGCATTTGCTATCAACTCATACCCAGTGCAACAGCTTTTCTTTGAGAAAAGTGAAGGGAAGCTGCAATTCCTCTGACTTTTTTACCCATTTGGGGAAGCTGTTGTCTGTGTCTCATGAAAGCTTAATTCTGTATACAAACACAAGTCACATACGCCCCAACTCAAAGCACTGGAGCACATACACAATGTTAAAAAAGTGAATAGTCTACAATGTTAAAGGTACGCATGTGTTCAAGGACTTTGCTGAATTGGGGCCATAGTCCGTACACATGGCAGGGTGTGCAGCCACAGGTTAGGGACACTATTAATTAGCACAGTCTACTGTACTGGTCAGCAGACAATACCACATGCACAACTACATGAATCTTTACAATGGTGCAACATAGCAGGAACTCAGACAGAACAGAGAGACTATACATTCCCAAATGATATCTGACTAAAACCAAACTGTAGCATGAAGACTGACATAGTAAATAATTAGTCTAATACTAAAAGTTGCTGAGAATCCCCCTAGTTTCAATGGAAGTTGCAGATGCTCTGCTCTTTTCAGGATCAGGCTCAAAGTTAGCATTTCAAACAAACATAGCTCACAAACCATAGCAGTAATTTTCCTGAAGGAACTCTGGGGTCCAAACCCACATGAACCAAATCTAAAAATAAATAAATGGTCCGTCTGAAACTCTACCGAGACCACTGAGTTTTGCACAGCTCTAGGAGGAGGAGGAGGAGGACTTTTTCTCCCTTAATCTCATAAAAGATTCTTTTTCTCCTAAGGGGTTTGTGGATATAACACAGATTCCCAACACTGAAACCAAACTGCTGAAGCAATATTAACTTCTATACAGTTTTGCAAAATCTGAAAACTCATATCTTTGTTTTATTAATTTTACATTTTAAAAGGTTCAGTGTGCCAATATGATTATTCCAAAGTAAAAAGTTTTTCACTTAAAAAAAAAAATAGAAGGTCTGTAACTGGAATTATGAGATCATTCCCGTGTGGCAATCCACTGGACACTCTTAAGAATCCTCCATATATTTAACAATGTTACAGTCTATACTGTTTCTCATATTACTTTATATGCATTTAAATCTGCATCAGCCATGACTAGCTGATATCACTAGTACAGAAAATACTATGTACCATGTGTCTGCAAAGCATTAAAAAAAAAAAGAGGATCCATTGATGAAAAATATTTTCATCTGTTTACATGAAAAAGAAGTTGCACAGGGTGATTGGTTAATGGATCAGTTAATACAAGGAATAATTACAGACTAAAATATAGGGGAAAGTAAGCAACACAGTGGGAACTACTTTATATCAACAAGATCAAGTCAATAGCAGAATAAGCTAGCAAAGACAGTCATGCAACTACTATCACTGCAGCTATATGGGATGTGTATTCAGAGTAACTGAAATTCATCACACCAATTATAGGGCCACCATGAAGTCTATCTATCACTTACATCCTCAAAATATGGCACAAGTGGTATTTGAGAGATGCATAACCTATTTCTGGCCCTACGCACAGAAATAAATTTCACCTACTGAGGCTAAGAAGAAAACTAATGGAGACTAGAAATCAGTTGATATTATCCCTCAGGAGTGTGAGAAATAAAGTAGAATCTCAGGGTTTCTCAAACTTCATTGCATCGTGACTCCCTTCTGACAACAAAAATTATTATGCAACTCCAGGAGGGTGGACTGAAGCCTGAACTCAGCTGTCCTGTGTGGCTGGGCCAAAGCCCGAGCCCCACCGTCCTGGGTGGAGATGCCAAAGCCAAAGTCCAAGGGCTTCAGCTCCATGAAGGGGGCCTGTAACCTGAGCCCACCACCCAGGGTTGAAGCCCACCCAGGGTTGGGCTTTGGCTTCAGCCCTGGACAGGGCTTGGGCTTCAGCTCTGGTCCCAGGTGGTGGGGCTCGGGCTTTGGCTTTAGCCCCAGCAAGTCTTAGCCATCCCTGGGGACCCCATTAAAATGGGGTCCCGACCCACTTTGGGGTCCCGACCCACAGTTTGAGAACTGCTGAAGCAAGATTATTTAAGAGGTCCTTTTTGAACGTATTAGCTATGGAATCTCCCAAAATAATTAAAGATGGATATTCAAAGAACAAGATTTCCGTCAGTATTAAAAAAAATCAGGTTGTAGGCAGCAGTGGTAAAATGCTTTTATATATGACTTAGCAATACTTGCCCAGAATTATGGGGGGTGTATTTTACAGTAAATCAAAATAAATGAAAATAAAAATAAGTGCTTTTTGAATAGGGATACATTTAAGCACTGGCTTAAGTTAAAACCCAGGTTTAAGTGTTTGCTGCCTTAGGATCTCACACTCTGCATAACTGAATTGTGATTGCAATGCAATGCGATTGTATTATATCCTATGTAGGTTCTTAAACCTTCCCATCTGATGACTTTCAAGAGTTAGAAAATTAGAGACAAGATCAATTGGAGTTTGGGATAAAATCTGCACTATTGATTGCAATGGGGTTGCAGTGTTATAAGAGACTATGAACTGGGCTAATTTCTCAAAACTTCACAAGCAAGAAAGAGGCACAGGGGAGAGGAACCATTGCACCTGAGAACATTAGGCCAAGCATTGGAAAAGAGTGGAGTTAGAGACAGAGCTTGAGCTGAGATATAAAACCTTCAAAGTAAACTGCAAAAACAAAATCAAATAGCATCAACCTAATAGCTGTCCCTCAGTTTGGAGCTGAGAGAGCTGCATCTGAGGGACACCTGTGATGTTACCATGCAGAGCCTTCAGAGAGGGACAAAAACAGAGAGAAGGGACAGGATTCTGCTATTTCCAAATTAGACAAAAATTAAGAAACGATCATTCTTGAGGACAACCTTATCTATCAAATGGATGGGACAGAGAGACAATTGTTTTTTTTTTGCTTTGCCTTTTATCTTTGAAGGAAAGAGACTTGAATCAAGTTTGAGAAGAAAGGTTAAAAGGAAGATTCTGAGCTGTACTGGAGGGAATGAACTCCGAGAACGAACCAGCTAGATTCCTCAAGAGCTGTTCCTACCTGCAGGAATGTACAGCTGTAAACAGAAATTGATCAGGATTATTTATTATCCTCATGTCTGCAGACACATAATTCTCTAAAAAGAACTCACTTCTCATGTTTCAATGCACTAACTACTCAAAGAATATACTACCATAGACAAAGAAGCCATTTACTTCTATATTAATGTTTGTGGTAATCTAGCCTCCCAGTCCCAGACCTGGACTTTAGCGTCCACAATCTGGTCCTGTCCCAAACCTGGACTTTTGCGTCCAAAAGTCTGGGGGCTTACCTGAAACTCCCCCAAGCTCACTACCAGCCTTGGGATTGGCTCAACCAAGTCAGGAATTTAATTAGAGAGGCCTGACCCCTCTTCCTCTCTCTGTGCCCCCAACCCCCTTGGTTGGGACACCCAGATTCCATCCTGGAGCTAAAAGCAGGGGAGAAAACCCTTCCCCCCTCCTTCCAGGCTGCCTCTGGTCGAGCCTGCGAGTAGCAAGAACCGGTTTTCTGCTTCCCAAGAAGATAAGCTTCTCTACTCTCAGGACAATTGAGATGCAAAAATATACAACAGCTTGGCTTTGCCTTTCCCCGTGCTGTCTTCCCGTGAGGACAGGTACCTATACGAGGGGGTGGGCTTCACTCCTCACAAGAAAAGAAGCTTCCACAAGTTTGAAAAAAAAAACTTTATAGAAAAGAGAAGAAAATATAAAACAATAATCTTCATTCAGAAACTCAAACAGGCTCTTGCTTTAAGAAGATATGAAGAAACAGTCTGATTTTAAAGATAGGCCCAATGAGAACAGTCCACAACTCAACATACATGTGAATTACACTCCACAAAGATATCATAGCCGACTTACTTGCTTTCTTTGTCCTCACGATGTTTTATTAGAGTATTAAGAGAGAGTTAAGGAGGAATTGTTTACTCATACCCGAGAAGACAAATAAAGACCCGAGTCTACAAATTCCCGCCCCTGACTTTAAACAATCCAGTTCTTTGATTGGTCCTCTGGTCAGGTGTTTGGTTACCCTTTCCAGGTAAAAGAAACTTAACCCTTACCTTACCTATCTATTTATGACAATGTTAGATCTGATTTTTGTGATCTTGAAACAAATACCGGTATCCTTTGTCCTGTGTGAAGGGATGGTTTTTACATAGCAAAATAAAAGGCTGTTTATTGTGGTATTAGTTGTGAAAGTTTAGAGTGACCACTAGGGGTCATGGAGCAAAGAGGTAAGAGTCTGTGTAAGCAAAAAATAAAATCAGTTGCATTTCCCCCCTACCATGGTATGCTGGGTCTCTGTAATCGCTACATGGTGTCAGAGTGGGATTGAATAAAGACCCAACAGGTCACAAAACACCCCTTGGAAAAAAGGGAAAAGAAAACAGACAAGCAAGCCCCCTAGCCCAGCCTAAGAACACTGACAGACCCTAGTCATCAGCGGGCAGGATTGAACCTAGGACCTCTAAAGCTTAATGCATGAGCCTCTATTGAAGTGGTGGGTAACCTACAGCCTATCAGGGTAATCCACTGGTGCACCATGAGAGAGTTTGTTTACAATGACCATCCACAGGCACAACTGCCCACAGCTCCCAGTAGCCGCGGTTCGCAGTCCCTGGCCAATGGGAGCTGTGGGAAGCGGCGCAGCTTGCCCATCACTGCTCTACTGCATGAGATAAAAATATTATATACTATATATATATTTTGGCTCGCTGCTTGGGGTGGCAAAAACACTGGAGCCAGCCCTGGCTGCTCCACAGATCTTCTGCCCACAAAGTCACCAAAGATCTTGTGGCATGTGCCTTGATGCTGCCTGGAACAGGAGAACCTGATGTCTTGGATGCCTCTGTGATGCATATTTGATCCATATAGCTAGCAATAGTTTGGATACTCTGATCGCTTGGCACTTCAGAAGAAAAGCAAACAAGAAGTCCAGTCTTGTTAATCTGGTGCGATTGATATAGATTTTAGTGCTCTTTGAACATCTAAAGTGTGCCATGGCTTTTCTGTTGGGACCTGTGGCTTTGGAGAGGGTGAAGAGAGGATGATCTCCTTTGAGACATGGAAAAATGAATTCACCTTAGGCAAGAACAATTTTGGGATTCTTAGCCCCACCCTATCATCATGGACTGCACAGTGGCATTCCTGCTGGATAAAGCAGTCAGTTCAGAAACTCATCTAGCAGACATTATGGCAACCAGAAAACAGGTTTTAATGGATAGGTAAAATGGAAATCTTGATTTCAATGGCTCAAAAGAGTAGTGGCTAGGGTTTTCAACACCAGTGATTGTTCCTACTTAGGAAACAAGTTTAGCCAGTCTGTTCACTTTGAGAAAGCTGGATCCTGATGGTTCTCTGTCAAGGATATGGAGGATCCTGCAAATATGACACTCTTATAGCTGATACCTGATGCACTATGGTGCTGAGCTGATGTCCTCATCTATGCATTTCTCCAGAAAATCCAGGATAATTGGGATGTCAGGAAACTTGGGATTTTTGTTGTGTTCTTGACATCATGATCTAAATGTAGCCTAGACAAAAACATAGTCCTTTAGCATTGAAGGGAGGAGAGGAGAGTCTCAGGTTGCTGGGAAGAGAGGAGAGTTCTAATCATTTTGGATGATAATATGGCTCACAATTCCCTCTCAATAGCTATGCTGTCAGCTGTAGATGGCCGCAGTTTGGATGGAGGAATGGGCCTTGGTAAAGGATGTCTGGTCTCACTTGAAGCTGCAATGGTGGTTCCAATTTCAATTCTATCATATCAGAGAACCATAACCAGTGAAGTCACCTTATCTTCTGGATCACCTTCCTAGAAGTGGAAAGGGAAGGAATAGGTATAGCAGGTCTTGTGGTCATCTGTGCGAAAGACCGTCCATCATCAGGGTTTAAGAGTCAGCTTCCCTAGTGGAGTCTTCATTTGATTTTTGTTCTTGCAATTGGCAAATCATTTGACTGACAGAAGGCCAATTTTCTGCAAAATCAGAGTGAAGACTCCTTGATTTAGGTATTATTCTGAACTGTTGACTGTGCATCTGCTGAACCAGTCTGCCTTTTGGTGCAGCTCCCCTTTTATATGTGTTGTCCTCTCTCCCATTCCATTATCTCCATTCTTCATAAAAAGTTACACTCGTTGTTCCCCCTTGGTTGTTGATATATCCCACAGTAGTCATATTGTATGCCTGGACCAGAAAATGTTTACCCTCTAGGTAATTCTGAAACCTCAGTAGGGTTAGCTTGACAACTCTGAAGCTCCAGTAAGTTAATGTTTTGATTCCTTTCCCTGGGGTTCCAAGCACTTTGCACTGTCCTGTGCTCCCTGTCCTGTCAAACTGGCATGGGTTGTGAGTACCTGTGTTTTTGGAAAACACAAGAGAAGACCTTTGCAAGCATTCTGTGAGATTGTCCACCATCTGGGAGAGTTCAGAACCTGGTTTAGAATGAATACCTGATCTTGCATGCATTCTGGCTCCATATTTTCAGGAGAAAGACCTGGAGGAATCTGATACAGGACCTTGCCCCTGGGGTGATTCCATACATGAAACCATGAGCTATGGTTGGCCTTGCACACTTTATCAACATGGATATCAGGTTCTAGATCATGTGGAATCTATCCAGTAATGGCAGACCTTTCCCACAGAAGTGTCTATTTCCACTCACAGGTGAACTATCTTTGTGGAGGATGTCAAGCAGCTCTTTTTGGAGTTTATCACAAATCTATGTGCTTGAAGTAGATCCACTGTCTAGATTGTGGCACTGTGTGCAGCTGATTGCGTTGGAGATCTAATGAAGATGTCATCTAAGAAGGAATATATGTCAGTGTGTGGAGACCTGAGTCCTTTTCTTACCACCAGCATATCGGTAAAAGCCGTAGGGGCTGACAAAAGGCCAAAAAGAGAGCATTTGGTACTGGTAGTGGACTGTGCAGTATGCAAATCTCAGTGGTATGCAGTGGCATAGTCACATGAGAATGTGGAGATATGAATCTGCTGGATCCACAGAAACAAGGAAGTCCTCTTAAACCATGAATGTTAGCATTTAAAGTAGGGTCTCCATCTGGAATCTTGTTTACTTCATTCATTTGTTGAGTTGCTTGAGATCCAGGACAGCTCTGACCCACTCCCATGTGCTTCTGGGCAAGAAAGAAAATGGAGTATAGTCCTAAGCCTCTTCAGAGGGAAACCTTTCTGTTGCTCCAATATCCATAAAATACATTTAACACTAGCATGCATTTGATGGGGTCTCTTGAGATAAGGGATTGGATGAAGAACAGAGCCCTTAGTTTGAAGGAGTATCTGTGACTCCCTCTCTCTCTCACCCATTTTTCTGTAGTCAGTTGAGCGCATTCTTCTAAAAAGTGGGAAATTCTGTATCCTAGATTAAGATCTGGGCAGAGTCCATTTGTTGTCATAGCAGGCTCTTGAGGTGGTGGACCCACCTCTGGGATTTTTTACCAGATCCCTGATTCCACAGTTTTCCCCTGACTACCCTGTTGTCATTCCTCTGGTACCTTTTTGAGGAGGATGGACAAAAAGGAGCATTTTTGTCTGGTTTGTTTGGGGTGGGGAGAGGGACTGTTTCAGTTCAGCAGAACTTTCTGCCATTATTTTTTCTAGTTTTTCCTCCACGGAGGAGAGAACCTATGAATTTACATGAGCATAGAATTTGTTTGCGGTGAGAGTCAACCTTCCACGGGTGATGCCAGATGTGACATCTGGCTGCTGAGCTGGATGTCATGGTTGAAAATCTCACTGCATCCATTGTAGCATCTGCCACAAAGGCTGTTGCTAGGGAAATTTTCTTAAGTACAGACTGAAAGTCAGAATGGGCCCTGCCCTTTATGACTGTAAGATCATCGAGTCAGGATATTGTGGCTCTTACAAAGGACATAGCCACTAGGGCCAACAAAACCTCAGAGTCCCTTCTATCAGTTGACTCTTTGGGAAAGACAGACAAGATCATCATATATTTTTCTAGAGATACCATTGCGGCATTGATCATTGGTATATCCATAACGGCATTTTTTGACTCTTGCAACTTGTAATATCTAAGTACCTGCCTGCTTATGTGTTTCCTATTCCTCTCTGATCAGATCAAAGGATGGGGGCTGCAGGATTGCTGTTTCAGGGGACAATTTAGAAGGCAGGTATTTGCCTTTAGCATTGTCCTCTAGCTCCCTCTCTCAGGTTGGAGCAGCATAGTGGATGCAACCTTTTTTTGCACATGGTTTCAAATATTTATGGGGAAATAAAAACTTTGTTGTATTTTTTTCACATCCTGCATTTGAGAGATCCACTTTCTCCATAGAGGAAGATGTGCCTGAGTCAGAGGACGAATACCTTTTAGGTTTTTTATTTCTTTTCCTTTTTGGATTGTTTTAGCATTTTTGTCCCGCCTTGCAGGCATTGTGGCCCGGCTGCAACCAAAGCATTGTTTATGTGGTTTGCTTTACGTAGCACGTTGAACTCTTTGGATATGTCTCCCTCAGTGTCCTCCCCCTCATGTCCACTTTCCCTGCCCAGGAGGTCGCATTTCATTGAGGGAGTTCCCCGATTCGAGCTAGGAACAAGGGGCGCTGAGCATGAGCCCTGCTTTTCTCTCTAAAGAACTTAAGACCACTTTAGGGAAGGGAGGCAGTAAATGGAGTTTCTAAAGGGATTCTTTTCTTTCCAGTCCTGTTCCGCAGTTTCTTTGCAGATCCTTCTGGTGCAGGGCAGGGGGACAGGCCCCTACATGTCTGTCCAACTCAGAGCCCCATGCCCTAACACTTCAGGGGTCAGTGGGCTGAGATCCGGCAGAGCACAGTTTGTCCCTAAAGAGCCTGTGGGACCTGCCCGACAAATAGAACACCATTCGATGGATTTAGCTCAGTGTTTGCATGATAGCTCTGCCATGCCCGAGGAAGGGCAGAGGAGTCTGGCTAGGAGGCACCACTCTGGGTGGTTGACACCACTCTGCTCAATACCCTACCTTGGGGAGGGAGAACAGAAAGAGGCTGCATGCTACTGCACCCCCAAAAGTAGATAAAAGGCCAGCAAAGAAAAGTGGGGAGCAATGTGAACTGCCACTTGACTGCTGCCACAAAAGATGACAACCTGGGAGTAGGCAGGAGGAGGGGGCGTGGCTAGCACCACCTAGGCGACAAGTTTGAACTGCCTCCAGAAACTGCAGACAGGAGGGGAACAGCTCATACATATCAGCATTTTGGGAGACGCTGAGCTGCAGAAGACCAGAAGTAATTTCTTCTAGTATCACTGGGGGACTTTAAATTCAGAGTGTATAAATTCTTTTACTGTACTGCTCATAGTAAATGGTTAAGAAGTAGATTACTAAAGGGAATTACCTGGAGGAGCAAGTCTTCCTTTAACACCATTTCGTTCCAGGCATATAATTTCCTAGTGGCCCTATTTCTTTTTTTTATGTATGCAAAAAGAAATCATTTGGGAGCAAATCCTAACCCAGGGCCCATCCATAACATGGAAACCCCAGGATCTTGTTGAAACTAAAATACTGAGCGGGACACACTCCCACAAGTATAGCCACATACCACAACACAGCTTCCAATCCCCACTCCTACAGAGGTTGAATAATAGACCATATGTCGTACTGTAGCTGCAATGTGGGGAGGCTTCCCAGATGTTACAGTATTGAGATGTGTCGTGGAACCTCTTCACCTAAGTGACAGCTAGGGAGAGAATGAAATGTCCACAGAGGAGGAACAGGGCTGAGTGGTAAGTCTGAAACATAGCTGAGATTTTAATATGCATTATACTTTCTTGGTCATAAAATTGTCTTTTATGTAATTCAGGAATATCTTTGCTGCTGTATGTTTATTACTCAACACTGGGTAGTTAAAATCCCCCATAGTTATGGTATCCTGTATTCCACGTATCCCAAGAGTTGGTCTGGGAAATTTTTGTTCTCGTTGACCCACTGTCCTGCTCTTCTATAGTAGATGTCCACTGTCACTTCTCCTTTATTTTTCATTACTTGTATCCTAATCTGAAAAGTTTCATCTCTTGTGTTTTGTTGTTTAATTGAATCTCACTAGGGTTTAAATACTTTTGACAAATGCCTCCCTCTGCTATTTTCTCTTCCTTTTCTAAGGAGTGACACCACCTATAGTATAATATTCCAATTATGAGAATCTTATCAAGCTTCAGTTTTGCCCTTTAGATCATAAAATGCATTAATACTTAGTGCTTTTTGCTTGGTTTCTGTGCTTCTGCAATTATGCACAGATACTCTTAATAATCAGCTCCATCTTCTGCCTTATATTGCATGAGGAAAGTCCCTGGCAGATTTTAGTTAGATCGAAGGTCCTCTTCTGTTCTTGTCCCACCTATTTAAAATCATATTTAACAAACCCTGTTAGTTTTGAATCTAGAAAGGTGGTGGCCCTTCTGCTTGAGCAGAGATCCTCAAGTCCAAGCACGTTCTATTCAGAAAACTTGCAATGTTCTGTGAATCAGAAGTTCTGTTTACGACAATGACTGGTTTCTAGCACCAGTCTTCTCCTTTCTTCATATGCTAGAAAGATCTGTGAGAAGATTTGCTTTGTGTCATTTCCTGTTTTCTTGTCAGGTTCTTCAGGTGAGCCATGATCACCTCAAAGCTTCTTTTGTTGTTGGCATGTGTAAATGGTAACAATATCCTAACCTTCTGTAACTTAATTTATCCTGAACCCTGGAGAAAATATACCATCCTGGTTTCTTTATGTGGACCACAGATGTCTTGGCCTAGCTTCCTCACTATTGAGTCACCAATCAGGTTAATTTGCCTCTTTCTTTCAAATGACTCATGTTCCTGGCTTGGATCATGGTCAAAAAGTTGGCGATGAATGGCTTCAGCTGGTTGCTTCTGTGTCTTTTCCTCCTCTGTTTCATCCATAGTTATATCTGTTGTAGGTATCAACATTAAAAGGCTCTCTTAGTTTTCCTTCTGCTCTACTTATTGCTTTTAGTTTTAGCTAATGTCACTTTCTTCACCTCTATCTTGTCTGCTGTTCCAATATTGTGACTTTCTTTCCAGTTGCTCCCGAATTCCTGTACAAATGGAAATCCAGGTTAGCTTTCTTTGTTGCTTCCAGCAATATTAACTGATATACAGAATCCTACCTACCTTTTTCTCCTGTGGAGATGTCAACTTGCATTAAATACACATGACTTTCCTCCTTTTCATTCATAAACAGGAACACTGGACTCTTCAGAAGCCATTCTTTACAGTAGTTGCCTCTTTCCACATGATGCCTCTCCTCACTTGTTGGATCTTGTGAATGAGAAGGAATTTTGCTATTACAAAAAACTCCACTCTTCGCATTATTTAATCCCTGGAAAGTTCACTTTATGAATGTTTTGTATTTATTAATTCATTCCTTTGATAATCACTATGGTTAGTATGTCCACTCAGCACCTAACTCCCACTTATATCTAAACTATCTCCAGTCAGTTGTTGGCTGGGCTCCCAGAGTTACTCAGATTTTCTGTTTGTAGCAGTTTCACCTTCAGATTTTCATGCAATAGCACAATGTTATTATGTTGCGTTTTTCAAAACTGAAGAGTAATGCTTACATTTAAAAAAATGTTTTCATTGAATTAGTTTAATTTGACATAAAAAAAATTTCTGTTTTTTATTGTGTTATGTTTTTCAAAACTTAAAAAAAAATAACAGGGAATAAACTGCTTGATAGTGTCCCTCTAAAAGACTTTAACAATATCAGTTTCTAAAGTGATGTTTGCCTTATCATATAAGAAGCGTTTAACGCAACTAATTTGTGAGAGGTAAAGTATTGCCATTAATTAGAAACAGGTTACGAGACAGAAAACAGGGAATAGGAATTAATGGTCAATTTTTACCAAAGCAAGGAATTAACATTAAAAAGTGAACAGATCCAAAGACAGTTTTCCAGGTGAGGTCATAACATCAATTTATATAAAAGCATTACAACATTTTTATTATTAAAAGGAGTGAAAATAAATCACACGAAAGGGTTTGTACCCAAGTTTACACAAACACATATAAAGCCTTCTAAATTGATTTGGTCACTGACTTTCAGCATGGACTCTGGATCTAATTCACACTTGAACTTTTTTTGGATCAGCGCTTACCCTTATCTTTAAGGTTTGGTCTTGATGGCTTGTGCCACGGGTACAATGATTCTGAAGGCTCACAAATCCACAAGCATAAAAATCCACAACCAGAATCATTACTTAATTCTTCAAAGTTGTGTGCAGAACATAACTGAAATTTCTCCAATCAAACCTAAAATGTTGTTATTGTTGTACCCTTGAGAATCAGTTGGAATTCATGTGTCATTGGCCACGCATATGATGCTGTTTATTTTTAAAACAATCTAGGTAAACAAATCCTTCCATCTTTCATTCCTATGTTTCTCTTGTATGATATAATTAATCCTCTGAGAAGTTACAAATTAAACAGCACTGACTGAACCAAATGGTAACTTCTTCTTATAATGGTTTCTTTCATAAAGCATGGATTAAACATAAATTCACATCTTTCTGAATATGGAAATACTCTTAGTGATGAAAGTTATACTTCGTAAATGTGGAATGTGTGCTTCATGTTTTAAGTACTTCTAAAAAATAATTACGATGCCAGTGAACTTCAAGATGATGCAGTATAATAGACCCTGGAGTCTGCTCTGAACTAACTGCCTGAATCCAAATGTTAACGTGCAGTCAGAACTGTGAGCAGAATATCTTTGAGTCTGAAAAAGTCATTACCCTGGTGGGAAATATTAGTTGTGCCAGTGAGAGGTGCCGCGAGATGCTTTAAGTGATTGAAGAATTGAGAACATTGGCACACATGAAGTGTAACTTGGTCCTAGATGGGATTCCACTATGAAATTTTCATTGACATTATGATGGTTTTTAGTTGAGGCCAAAAATAGCACTATTTGTATTGATTGAGCTGCCTGAGGCATGAATAATGTTCTGGATTCCAAAGGTGTACTGTTCTGGATTCCAAAGGTGTAGAATGATCTAATAAGAATTTTTCTATTCAGACATTGGACCCCATTTCTGTGCTTTTCCCAAGGTGATGGTGGTTGAAGGAACAACAGTTATACTAGTTAGCTATTGGTACTCTCTGATGCACATACCCATAAGGGAAAGCAGACTATTTACTGGTATGAAACAGCCAATATCCCAAATGCTGTAGTTCTCAATTAAGCTGCCATTCAGCCAGGTTCCAAATATATTCCTGCCTTGGGAGAACTGGAGTACTGTATCCTGAGACTCTAATGCCACACATTTATTTAACATAAATCTTTAACACATTTAAAGGAACGGGCATATATTTTGCTGTGGGTCTTGCTTATCTATGACAATATACAGCAGAATAGATTATACTTTAAATTTTAGTCTGCTCTGCCCACATTTGTCAACAGTGAAACCTGACAGTGTGTGATACAAGCTGTGGCGGGGAGACGACTCACCAGCACAGTGCCTCCTGCTGGTCATCCTGGGAATTAGCTCTTCCAGCCCAGAGCGCCCTCTGCAGGCCGGTGTCTTGCCTGCCACTGGCCACTGTGTCCCTCCCGGACCCTGGTGCCCTTCTACATCAGGGTTATGCCTCCAGCAGTAACCCACAACCTGGGTCTCCCCACTAGGGTGACCAGATAGCAAGTGTGAAAAATTGGGATGGAGGTGGGAGGTAATAGGAGCCTATGTAAGAAAAAGCCTCAAATATCAGGACTGTATCTATAAAATCAGGACATCTGGTCACCCTATGCCCCACCCAGGGGAACCCCCAATCCTCTATCCCCACCTTGCCTCAGTGACTACTGCCAGTCACCATCTAGCCCCCGCTCACTGGGGCATACTGCAGTCTATAAACCACTCATCATCGGCAAGGGGGGTTGGACCAGCTGCCTCTGCCTATCTCTGGGCTGCCCCCCTGCAGCCCCAGTACCTTTTGTAGGCCTTTAACAAGGCCTGCAGCCTGGGATTTTACTAGGCTGGACCTCCCCTGCTCCCTCTGCTCTTCCCTAGCACTTCTCCACCCTAGGTACCCTGCTCAGCTCCCAGGCAGCCAGGTCCTTCTCTCTCTGAAGCTAGAGTGTTCTTTTGAGCTCCTGGCTCACAGCCCTTTTATAGGGCCAGCTGTTGCCTGATTGGGACATGGCCCCAGCTGTGGCTCCTTCCCCAATCAGCCTTTCTCTGCTGCAGCCCTCTCCAGGGCGGCTTCTAACCTCCTTTCGTCAGGTTACTGCCTTGCTACATAAGCCATCAAAAATAAATGTCCAAAATATAGAACATCTCTGTATTGTTGAATGTCTCATCATAATTTTAACTGTGAGACATCTTTTGGGTGTTTTCTCACTTAGTGTATTAAATAAATCAGCGTATTAAAAACAAACTGGAAAAACAGTTAATTTGAGTTCAGATAAAAAACTCCCATCCTAAATCATTAGTAGGGTCTGAACTCTGCACATTCTGATATCTAGCATAGACCTCTCTATCACTTGAACTAAAGGAGTAACTCCTAGTCTCTATGTACACCAGGCTACATAAGGGAGCATTGACACAACTATATGTTGAACATCAGTAGGATGCTGGGGAACAGGATTCCAGTCTTGGCCCTCATGGGAAGTGTAGTCAAGTGGTTAGAACATTGAATACACACTGCATAGCTGATTTGACACATTCCCTCTAAAAGGCAGAGTAGATGATACTTGAGTCTGGCATGTGAGAGCCCTGGATTATAACCTCCATGTTACCAATGGTGACCTTTTGTGACCCATTGGTCAACATTTTTGTAAAACAGGAGTAGGAATAATACTTGACTGCTTTCTAATGAAGAGGGATGAAGGGCTGCGAAATACAAATAACTCTCAATAGAGGTGAGATGAACTAATGAGTACTCGGCTTGCAGTCCAATACACCTTCCACTAGGCTAAAGGTATTTTGTTGAGACGCAGAGTCAGTCTCTCTTCTAACCTACCTGATTCAGCTAAAATGTTGAAAATCTATCCATTAAATCCAGTACACTTGAGAGCTCTGACACTGACAAAAGGAATTCATAGGCCAAAATGTTCAAACTTGATTACAAAAAACTAGACTCCATGTTTAGTCACCTAAGAGGCCTGAAGTGAAATGCTGAACACCAACAACTCACATTGAAGTCAGTCATTAAAAATGGCATCAGGAGGCTACCTGTCAGCACCCTCATTTGAGAGAATTTTGACCATAGCCTTAAAGATTTTTCCTTATCCCTGGCTTACTTTCATAGATTTCACGGCCAGAAGGGACCAGTCTGATCATCTTCTCTGACCTCCTGTATAAGAGAGGAAACAATTTCCCCCAAAATAATTCCTGGAGCATATCTTTTAGAAAAAACTGCCAATATTGATTTTAAAATTGTCATTAATTGAGAATCCACCATGAACTTTAGTAAGTTTGTTTTCAAAATGGCCAATTCTGAGACCTTAACTCATCGGCATCAAGCCAGACATACATATTAGTTTCACAGCTAAATCTTTATAGGGAGCAAATGTCTCAGAACACCTAGTTTGGCATAAATGAGACTGGCTATGTTTAGCAAAGCAAAGATTTGTAGACTCAGAGGGAAAGACTTGCACTTTAAGCAAAATAGAATTGTGACAATTTTCCTGGTCTGTGCATGGTATGAGAGACTTATGAAGACATTAGCACAAAGATGAGGCAAAAGATAGAGTATGGTGGCCACCAACTTATCAGAAGAGTTGCCAGAAGCTATCAGCAACTCTGAGACACACTGCAGAAGAAACTATCTAATTCTGGGATAAAATAATGCTTAAAACAAAATACATCAATAGTAAAAACCCATAATGCAACCAGCTAATTTTTATACAGTTCATGAAGGACAAAAATCATTCCCGTTCGATGAAGTGACATGCTTAGGCCCTATCATCTTAACATTTTTCTGTGTTTAATCCATTCAAAAGGTTTAAATAAAAGATTCTGGATGTGAAGTGTGGGTTTTCATTTGAACGCCTCAAGAAGTTCAGTGCAGTCAACCTCCTGGATCTTACATTGCTAAATCCAAGTGAAGTTGGAGTCCTTTCAGGATAGAGACAATTCTTTAATAAACAGTGGATTTAAATGCTGGAACCATGATCTAGTGCTCTCTTTTTCTGCTCCTTTACTTTGCAACTCTTTAGTTCTGCAAACTGAATTCATTCAACAGCAAAAAAGCAAACCCAAGTTTAGTAAATCAGTTCAAAAGTGGATTACATCCTTTAATACATTATTACTATACTGCCTCAATAAGGCCTTAGTTTACCAAAAAAGAGCTATACTATAAACATGGTATTAGAACCAGCTGCATCACATTTATACAAAAAGAAAACATACTGGATTGTTTAGATGGAGAGATGTACTATAGTGGCAATTGCCTTTCCCTATATAGCTGAATTAAGAGTTTGAAATACTGGCCTTGGAGTCCCATAAGGCCTGGTATGCCTTGGGAAAAGAACTCCAGGCTTAATTTAGGCCAGGCTTCTTTCCACTTTGAAGGAACAAAATGTGGCTTTAACCTTTCCAGGAGCCTCTAAATACTTGTGGACTGGAGACTTCTAAAGTGATCATGTCTGTGAAGTTCATCCCATAGTTAGTGTAAAACATACTTTAGGAAGGCTAACTGTATAAAATTTGCCACTGTCTCCTACCATCCACCCAGAAATGAAAACAAACTGCTCCCCTAGCATCACTTGCATGTCCCCCATATTACTTAAGTATCACCAGGCCTTTTTACAAAAATAAATGCAAGTGAATCATGCAACTCTGAGTCATGTCATTTAGAAGAATTAATGACTCATAAGCAGTTCAAGAGGATGAACCCTCACAGAATATAGTACAAGGAAGTAAGGGTGAAAACAAGTTTCATAACGGAACTTCAGGGAGTTAAGGAATATTTTAAGTGGAGTGGATATTTTTTCCCCCAGAAAGCTAATGCTTGTGGTTTCAATTTCTGAAGTAGGGTAGTTTGATAGACTGTGTCTCGTAAGTTATGCAGCTTAGGGCTTTTAGGCAGGAAGTTCTGCAAATTTGTCCTCATATTAAATGGTACCATGCAAACCAACCACACTGCAGCCTTATTCTGAATGCTTAGACTTGGCAATGACTCAGACTGAAAATGTCTTGTATTTTTGGCTCCTACACAGTTTGTGCTAGAAAAACATTTTGGCACAATTGGCATCTACAGTTTAATCTCTTGAAGGGCAAAGGAAATGAAAACCCTTTTAATTGCATTTAGGTATGCTCATGTCTTCTGGAAGATTGAAAACTATGTCTAGCTTAAGGTACAATGTTTACAGCCTGGATCAACTTCTGGTCCAGTCAAGATGGTCTAAATCAAAGATGGTGATGCAGAGAAAATGTAGTAAAACCTGTGTAGAAAAAGGAAGCTTATTGACAATCTAGCAGTCCTATGCATGGTATCTAAGAGCCCCATTCTCCAAAGACTGCCAATGCTAGAGAGAATTTACTACCCTATGTAATCACATTTGGTAAACAAAGTGTTTTTAAAAAATAATTAACTGGTTCTTTGTGCAATTTTAACTCAGAAGGCATCAATATGACAAAGCTATTGAGATCCCATCCTTATCATACCTACAGCAAACCTTTAAAATCTCTGAATGCTCATAACAGTTTCTAAGAATCTCTCTCAAAGGTAGTAGTTAGAAAAAGTTCCCATGCTGGGTTTTTTCATAAGTGATTTCAAAGGAGAGTTTAGACATGCACTTCCTTAGCTGACTGTATCTATAGACTTAAAAACAACCCTGAAAACTTGAAATAATAGTACTTGCTTGCCTCAACAGACCCACCCATGATTGTGTGCTTTAATTTTTCAACAAGATGTGGAGGTAGAGCCTGAGGAAACCCATAAAAATGTTTGGTTTGGCTTTCTGGCAGGTCTCACCAGTTAGAATGCATGAAAAGCACTGAGGATGCAGGATCCTGTTAAGTTTCCATAGAGCTACTGACTCAGACACCACAGAACATTCTGTACATCCTGATGTGTAAGATCATGTTGCAGAGCTCACCCTGGGGACAGCAACCAGCAGCAGGAGGTCATCTACTGGGAACTGGAAAGCTGCCATCTTTTAATTAGTTACTCTGTGCTTTGCAATAAGCCAGCTTAAGTCCTATAGACCCCAGGTCATATTTACTGTGCAGCCAATGAAAGCCAAATCTAATTTTTAATTATGTATTTAACCAACAACACATTTGCAGATATTGCAATCATATACCCATAATATTTAGTTACAATTAGATAAAAGGAGTAAAAAATGAATGTTTTATTTTTCCTGTTCTTAATCATTGACTGACTCAGCAGAAATGTACCTCTACTGACTATATAGAGGAGCACCCGTTCGTTTTAATTGGAAGCAACTGAAATCCAGAAATTTAGCAGTTAATGTTAGGTGTCTCATATCCCAGGCGTACAAAGTGTTTTACAATTATCTACAAAATTCTGACCCCACTTGCACCCCATGCAAACCTCCTGACTTCAGTTGCTCTTATTTCAATTATCCTAACCCCACTGATTTGTACAATATTGTTGTGTTTATTTTAAAAACAAGTATCTCTGCCTCACACACATATAAAACCTTTCATTCAAGGATTTCATAGAATACAACTGTCTCTGTAAAGTGCTAAATTTACAGTTGCAAAACTGAAGCAGAGAGAGATTAAGTGACTCACCCTAAGTGACTTCTGCCAGAGCCCACCTGGTGAGTCAATGCCAAAAGTAGGTATAGAACCCAGATTGCTTGACTACTAGTCCATTGTGGCAAATTCTGCCCTCATTTGGGGTTGAACTGAGTGCTGGACAAATTTCTTATATCTGGTCCCTTCCATGCATCTACCAACCTACTGACTTGCTACTTGAGCTAAGGGCTGGTTTACCCCCTTACTCTTTAAATAAAAGACCAGTAATTTTCAATGGGTGGGCCCAACACTAGTACAAATTAGTAAGGATCTTCTGTAAATATACTGCAGTATATTTTGTAACATAGTCCTAGTAATAGAAGATCTCACTACAGCGCTCTTCTATTACATCTTTGCTAAGAAGTGGGGAGAAGCTGTCAAACTTCTATGTGAAGCCTGTGGATTTCACAAGATTCTACTCTACTGAAAAAAATATGACTTTTCTTGAAATGACTAATTTAAATAACTGATTCCTTTAAAGATGTTTATTTTATTTTGCAGGTTTCATCTGTTTAGACAGGAAATTATCTTTTCAGCCAGTGGTCTTTTTCACTACATCTCTTAATATGATTTTTTAAATGGAATGTAGTGAGGACTGGTCTACTCCTAAAATATAGGGCAACATTGCTCAGGGCTATGTAAAAATTCACTCCCCATGCAATGTAGTTAGGTTGACGTAACTACAGACTAACTGTAGACAGGGTCAAAGAAATTTTCTGTTGACCTAATTACCACCTCTTGGAGAGGTTACTCCTGGGGGAATTCTGCATCCTGTGCATGTGCAGAATTCATGTCCTGCACAGATTTCTTTACTTCTCCATAGATATATGACTTTCTGACAGGAAAGCAAAGGGAAGCTGCAAGAATGGTCATGCATCCTTTCACAGCAGCACAGGAGCATCATTTCAGGTGCCTGGAGCAGCCAGCGGAGAGGTAAATTACTAGGAGGGAGCTTAGGATGCCCTGGCCGGAGCCGGGTCAGACATACTTCAGTCCACCCAACCCCATGCAGCTGGACCTCCCCAATGCCCAGATCCCCATACTGAGCCTCATCTCCCCACACACCCAGAGCCCCTCTACTGAAACCCCCGTGCCCAAACCCCCACCCTGCTGAGTCTCACTCTCCTGCATCCAGAACCCCACCGAACGCTATCTCCCCACATCCTGGCCCTCCCCAGCCCCACCCAGACTCCTATCCTGCACTGGGCCTAGCTGCTAGTCCCAGCTGGGCTGGGGGAGGAGACACTTCCCCTGCGTGGAGTGGAAGTGGCTCAGATCCACACCCAGAAACCTACCCAGCTCCACCCCCCCCATTTCCTGCCCACATCACTCCACATTTATTTATTGACAAATAAAATTCACAGAATTTTAAAAATTCTGCCCACAATATTTTTATGTATGCAGAATTCCCTCAGAAATAAGAGGTGCATTGCCTATAGCAACAGAAAAGCCCCTTTCATAGATGTAGGAAGCATTTACACTGTAATGCTACAGTAGCACAGCTGCAGTGCTGTAACTGTGCCGCTGTAGCATAGATATACCCAAGAGTAGCTCTGTACAAACACACCCCAAAAATAATGTTACAATGCTTGACTGTGTTAAGACAATACCTCAAATATTCCAGTAGGTGCAGTGCATATAGTAAGTGTAGGGCTCTGTTTCAGCTTGGCATGGAGTCAGAAACTCTAAAGTCACAACATATATATAATCACAAAACACTTTAGAGTTGCATACAGGATTTGGCAGGCAGCCAGTCTTTCCAGAGCCACCTAGGACTGCTGTAGAATTCACCTAAAATCTCCTGAATCTCAGTCTCTCACTTAGCCACAAAATTGTCCTACCTTTCTAATAGACTTTATTCTAATGGAAGATTTTGAGGCACTCTGCTCTTACAGTCACACAAAGCTTTCCTTCTCACCATTGCCCCTAGTTGTAGTTGTAATTTTTCACCCACCCGCATCCTCTGGATGGGCCAGCAGTAGCAGAGAGTGAAATTGGGATCTCTAGATTTGAGGACTTGCTAAAAAAACCCAGGTCTGTTAGCCAATGTTGTAGTAGGCTCATCAATCTCTATATATAGAGGGAAACAGGGGACCATGCTGAGTGAGTGAGAGTTTGGGTTACATATTTCACCTGTTCTCAGATAGGGGCCAGTTTCCATGCTGCCCCTTTGCCTGGAAATGGTTTTGTGTTCTCACATGCCAAGTGATCCCCTTTCAGTTTAGGTCCTTTCAGGGACTACTTAGTTTCCACTTCTTTCATGAAGCTGTTCAGTGCTGATTACCTTGCTGATAAGGTCAGCATGCCCTTGTATTTGAAGTGTTCTCTGCATACAGTAGGAATCTGAATTATCTTGCATGTATCTGAACAGGACTGTAAACTCAGGGCACAGACCTTAACTTCTGTGTGGGTTTGCACAGTGCACTTGGCAGCACTGCTGTTTGTTTTTTTTCCATTGAAGAATGGCTTTTCAACCAAAGTTAAAATATTCATGGTAAATTTTTATTTGTGGTCAGCATTTTCTGATTTTTGTCACATTACCAAAAACCTAAACCTTTTGGTAAACATCGTCAGTTTTTGATTTTAGAAAAGTGATTGTTTTCCCACTAATGGTTTCTACAACAGGCGAACAGTGTTTTTAAAGTTTGTGGGAAATTAAAGTGAGTTATTTTCTGTTTGTTTGTTTGTTTTAAGTTTCCACAAAAAATTAGTATTTGTTTACCAGCTCCAATTGTCAGACGTCCCCTTCTCATTATTCACCAAGAACAGCTGTGGGAGAGGCTTGTAAGAATTCCATATGCCTCAGTGGAGATTGACACCTTTGGGCCTAACACAAACACAACATGGTTTATGTCAGACAAAGTCCACATTAGAGGTATAAAGATCTGTCTTGTTTCAGCCAAGTTCCAGAGAAGAAGAAAGACCCTCTCTTCTGAGCACCGACACACTCTCCCTGACTCTTACTGCTGACCTCAGGTCCAATTGCCCCCCGGCACCTCCTTCTTATACTGTGCTGGAGAATTATGTAACTCTGCAGAGCTGCTTCCGGAGTGTTTTTTTTTAATCTGACTCATGACAAGGTGATGAAAGGTTGCCAACTCATGAATTTTCCCTTATTCAAAATGGCCTCCATCTCCCACTACTATCGATGAAGCTGAAGTAGGCATGATGGTCACCACTTCCCTGAGCTGGAACTGTGGCTGCCACTAATAAAGATGGCTGCTGCCTCCTAGTGTTTTCAGTGACACTGAAGCCATTCCCACAGACAAAATGGTTGCCTCTCCAAGGTTGAGTGGGGCTAAATAGGATGCTATAAGGACACAGGGACTGTGAGGAGCCTTGGAAACACCAGGAAAGGTGCATGTAGAGCAGAGTTAGGAAAGGTGCTCGGGAAGGAGGAGATGAAATGGAAATGGTTTAGGTGAGGACCAAGAGGATGATGGTGGGTACAAAGAATAGTGATGGGATGGGAGATGGAGGGATAAGACTGCACCCCCCCCCCGAACTCTTTGGATAATAAGGGTCAGGGGAACACTCCCTAACCCAAGCAGCAAGTGGGAAGGACATATTTTTGCATGTATATTTAAGGCTGAATTTTGACCCTTAAAAGGTCTCACACACACTGGGAGCAGGCAGATTCCCCTCTCAAGCTTCCAAAAAACAGTAGGCAAATTGCCTCCCCAAAATTATTTTAGGGAAAAACCTCAAAGGAGTGGGGGAGGATTGGCAGTACTAGTATCCAATATAACCAGTTCCCTTGGTTCTCTGAAAGTCTCAGTACTCAAGGTAGGTGACTGAGAGGGAAGGTTAACCCCTTCCCTCCTAGCTTCTGGATAGTGTTGACACACAGAGTCACAAACAACAAGCAATTGTGTGATTTTGTTGCTTTTTTTGCTAAGGCAAATCATATATTGTACTTTGCATGATTAAATCAAAAATTATTAAAGACATTAAATAAACCTAAGCCAAACATGAGATTCAGAAACAAGAAAGAAAAATTGAATATATGAAAAAAGAATATATGAAATAAGGTAAGCAGAGAATGAGGTGTGATCTCAGTGAAGGTTCAGGTGACCTGTAAAAGAGATGGGGCTGGAGGTGCAATGTAAGTGCCCAGTTTTATACTTTCACTTTAGTGAAAAATGTTAGCAGCGTTTTAGCTATTTAGCCAACTCATAGGTCTGCACTACAAACCCTCTGAGCTAAGTATGGTTATTTCCCCCTTTTAAACCTATATAAAGAAAAAGTGCAAATTAAGCCAAGATCACTTTCTGGACTGAAAGAATCGTTTGAAGGGAAACACCACCTGATAATACAGGGATTCCTAATCTGCCACCCCAGTAACTATTGCTGTTTTTAAATTTTATTCCACCAGGAATAAACTGATCAACTTCACATTTGCCCAAATCAGAAACCTGGCTCATTTCAAGAGTGTCAACCAGTAAGTCGGAACACAACACAAGGAGGACAGAATCTATAAAAAAGTAAAAAATGCCATGACTGCTTGAAAGTGCCCCTACATCCTGCCCAAAGACTACATTTAAGATTGCAGCTGCAGCACTGTCTAGTTCTTTCATATACTTTCTAACCAAATCTACAATTGGTTGTCTGTTTTTTTTAAACTCATTCTTTTAGACATTATGTCATACAAAACAGATACATCAGAAGCTCATTACTAAAAAATAAAAATAAAAAGTGATGATGGGCTCTAACTTATGGCTATATCATTGAAAATAAGTCTGTGACCTTAAAGCTGGGAAAGAAAGAGCTGGCTTTACTTCACAAACATTTGTCCAGACATTTTCTTTCATTTTGATTCAAATCGTTTCACACAAGCTAAGTTTCACTTTGACTTTCAGATTCAAGCAAAGCTAAAATTTCACTCTGAGGCTCAGCCAATGTAAACTGGGGTAGCTTCACAATGGGGCAAAATATTGACTGCAGGAGAGTTAAATCATTTACATCAACTGAGAATCTGATCCTGGTCAAAGTGAAACTCAGCTGAAATTTCTGAATTTCACCTGGTCTCTATTTGCACCTTGCATCAAAACCATGCAAAGATGTGAATTTCACATGATGTAAAGCCACAAACTGGCCCATATAGGCTTAAAAGACTTCACGTTCATGCAGGAGTTCCGCAAATCTTTTGATGAATATGGTCTTCATTACTAGTTTGTAACAAAACCCCAAAGCAGGTGACTTTTGTGTTGCCTGGTGTTTCATTGCAAACATTTTTTTTTTAAGGAGTAGGAAGAAATAGGGAGGTAGGCAGCATTTTAACCAATAGTTCTACAATAAGTACATGAACTGTACCCAAAATATTCAAACTTTGGTGTCTAAAATTTTGATCCTAAATCCTCATTTATGTGCTTAAACAAAAGACGCCTGATATTTTAGAGGTACTGAGCCTTTCAGTTCCCACTGACTTCAGGAAGAGGTATTGGTTCCTGGCACACTGAAAAGTCAAAACACTTATTTACCTGCCTTAGTATGGACTTCAGCTAGGATTTAAAAATCAGCCTAAGGGAGCTAGGGCCAGATTGGTAAAGGTATTTAGGTACCTAAAGATGCAGATAGGTACTTAGTGGGATGTTCAAGAGAGCCTATGCACCTATCTCCATTGCAAATCCCTGTCTAAAATGCCTAAATTAAATCCATAAGAGACAGGCACCTAGGGTGGGATCCATGAAGGGACTTAGGCGTTGCAATGCTGAGCATCATGGTGCCTTAAAAAAACCCAAACAAACTAGTCATAGGAACTACACTGAAATCCGAGGTGAGTTAGGCACCTAAGCACCCAATGAATTGGAGAGAGAGAAGTGCCTAAGAATGCGATCCCCAAAACCAAAACACTGGGCAGAGAGCTGACTAAGCTAGCCAAAAAGAAGTGCTGACAAGAGAGGTATGTGCTAAGCCCTGCCACTCTCTTGGATATAGGCACCTAAACTGGAGGTTGTGTTGCCTGCCTTATAACTTTTAGCCCAGCAGTTAGAGAACTCGCTGGGATGTGGGAGACCGACATTCAATTGCCACCTTTCTGTTAAAAGGGGAGGAGAAAGAAACCTCTGTTCAAATCTCTCAGGAGAGTGCTTTAACCATTGGACTATTGAGTTATTCTCACACTCTCTCTCTGGTCCAATGACTGTTCCACTGCCACTAGGCCAGAGACAGCAAGAGAGAGACTCAGTACTCCAGTGGTTAGGGCTGCCACCTGGGAGGTGGGAGACCCAGGGTCCAGTTCCCCTGCTCCTGTCAGTCTTTCATTATTTATCCACAGTGGAACCGCTGTAACAGCTGTTGGAGCCCAACATCAGAATCTCTCATAGCCTAGTGATAAGAGCCCTCTCCTGAGATGGGGGTGACCCCTGTACAAACCATCTCTTCCCCTCTGGCAGAGAAGGGGGAAATGAACCCATCTCTCCCACATTCCAGGTGAGTGCTCCAACCACTGGCCTAAATATTATATAGTGGGCACCACAGTGTCCTCTTCCTGTGGCTGGATTTTGAATGGGACCCAGTGCAATAGGCAGCCTCCGAGTCCACCTACCAGATAGAGTTCCTCACATGACTTAGGCGGCCAAGTGCTTCTCTTCCCCTGGATCATGAATCACTCTGAGGTTTAGGCCAGAGATTGGCATTCGCATGCCTAGAAAAGGAGACAGCAGTGCACATACTGAGAGGCAGAAACATCAACACCTAGGGAACTTTTCATCTGAAAAACTTAGATGCTGAGTGAGTTTAGCCAGCTACAGTTAGGCAATTTTGTGGATTTCAGTGGAGCCAAAACAAGGACCTAGCTGACTAAACTCAGGATTTAGGAACCTAAGTGTCTTTGCAGATCACATCTCTAGGTGCTTTTAAATATCCCCTATGCACCTATCTGCATCTTAAGGTGCCTAAGTACCTTTAGAAATCTGGGTGTTAAGGGTTCAGTTGAATTCCATTGAAAATCCCTGGCTTAAGTGCCTAAACGTTAGGGACTTAAGTTTTGGGTTATTTATTGATTAGTTGTTATTTTACTCCTAATATCACAAGATCTCCAACAAACAATGAGCTGATTATATCAAATTATAAAGTAGATAAACTAGGCAGATTGGATTAGCATAATTCCAGTATGAAGAAGGCTTGCTACTGGCATGATTCATCAGGTATTAAGATGGGACTGAATTACACTCAATGATTATTGAGATGCCTTGACACAAAATTACAATATGCCAGTTATTTCCTTTGGAAAACATTTAGTGCTGATTGGCCCTGAGCCACATTGGTACTTGAATGCTAACTGTTGCTTCTTTCCATAGAAGAATGTGATGCAGTCACACTTGGAAACTGAAAGATAAAAACAGCTGCAAGTCTACTGCTGAAATTTCCAAATGTGTAAGAAACTAGAGGATACTTCTCTAACCCGTGGAAGATAAATGCTTATACCAATATGACCAAAGACAACATATTTGCTATGGTCTTGTGTAAAATAGTTTTCTTGATAAAAACTGACTCATAAAAGTGTTGTCATTTCCAAAAGTTTCCTGTTCCTGCTATGAATTGGGTCCATTTACAGAGCAGGAGCACCCTAAAACTATTGCAAAGAAATACTTTTAATTTTACTTAGGAAAGCATCCCCTCCCATTCCTCATAAAAAGTTTTATGTGCACTAGATCATAAAGAGCGCAACTAAAGACAAAGACTTATACAATAGTGCTGAGGTAATCTTCTGTGCTCTGCACATACTGGTGCAATACAAAGTCTGAGGAAAAGCACAATAAACTATTTCAGACATCTGTTTTTAAGGTTGCAAAGAGTCAGAATGCTGCAATGTAAAAAGCAGACCTTACAAGCATTCACATTTCCACAGACTTCAAATGCTCCTGGAAACTTAAACACAGCCTGCCATATTGGATGCCTGCTCTCTAAACTGACAGCTATAACAATGCGTGATGTCAAATGAGCTGGATTATCATGCACATTGTATGCTTCCACCATGTAGCACTGGCATGATTTTTTGCTGTCAACATGATGAAATAGGTGTCAAGCAGCTTTTTTGCCTTATCATGCTTGATGTTAATTCCACTGTTAAGTAAATAATCAAATTTCAGTTTACTGCTGCAAAAGGTATAGCATGTGCAGATCAGACTTTATACAGCTGTCTCAAGTCAACAGGCAGCATAAATTCTAAATAAAAGTGACCTTTATATCTATGCCCTGTGATTTCTTCCAACATATTAGATACTCTATCAAAAATCAATTCAGGGATCATGTTATAATGAACTAGAAAAAAAGCAAACCCAGCTTTTTGGCAGCTCTTTCAACATTCCTCTTTTTGCCTTGTTTTTCTAGTATCTAAATGGAAGGAAACAAAGGTTCCTGTTTGTTCTCTAGAGCTCCTGTCCACAGCACAGAATCCTTCACAGTGAGACAAAGAGTACTGCAGCTATCAATAATATATCTGGGCTTTGGTTAAAGGGAATGGTTCATTCCAGCTGAGCATTTGCACTCATTGTGCCTTCCGATACAGAGGGAATGTCATAAAGTTAAAGTAAATTTATTATTTCATCTTGTTTATTTTCAAGATGGGCTGAGATGCTGTATCATGTATGTCTTAAACAGGGTGCTGAAAAAAGCCTCAATGCTCCACACCAGGCACACTGAAGATATTCTGCACATTCTGGTGAACACATCAAGGTAACAATTACTTCCACATTTTCCCCTTGAAAGGTTCTGATCCTGCTAGGTGATGAGGTGCTATCACTAGGTGTTGAGGGCTATCACTGCCTGTGTAGATCTTGCCCTAAGTGCCATATTCTCTACTATCTTACACAGTCAGGTTTGTGCATAACTAAAAGTAAAGCATAGCAGAAGCACACTCATTTCATATACAAGGTCCTCGTGCAGCCACCCTCATGGCTACAAATGATACATATTCCTGTGGCTATATGCAGTATGTTTCTCTGCTTGCTTCCAGGATTCTACACACTGTACTTACAGCACCCCAGACCCCACTATGGAAAAATATTTTTTCCCAAAGGTCTTCTAATGTATAATCATGAAAGTGTACTGGTTTATGTTTAATCTACTCACAGGAAGTGTATGGAAAAAAGCAGGAAAATATTAGAAAAAGAAAAGTGGCAGCCAATGTTTATCTAGTCAAATGAAAAACATTTTTCTTTATTTTATTTTCCAACTTTGGTATCAAGGAATTCCTTTCAGTTTTCCTTCTTGTGCACTAAGAAAATCAACCAGGTGCTGTTAGCATGCTAGGTCACACAAAAGCCTCACCTTGTACAGTACGGTCTTGCACATTAGAGTTACTTCAGTTGATGGCACCCCTTTCTCATCCCTGTGACTATGACCTTTGTGTTTTCACAGTGTTTGAGGTAATGGCCTTGATTCATTCCAGCTGCTGGGGCAGGCAGGTGCTAGTTGTACCTCCTTGAGCTAGCAAATGCCACGGCACCACAAGGGAAATTGGCGGGGCAGAGGAAAGTAAAGCTTGTCTGCATTGCTGCCTGCTCTCAGAGATTCCTCCTCTGGAAGAGGGATTTAAGTTGGGTGCAGCTTCATAGGTGCCCTGTCTGTGTAGTTTGCCTAGAAAGTCTGTCCAGAAAATGTGCTGAATCAATTAATCCAATGTGCTGACCACAATATTTTCCTAGCTAGTGCTAGGCTCTTTTGGGGATGGCCGCAGCAACTTTTATAACCCCCTTGTGGAAAGTAATTACGGGCACTTGATGTCACTGCAAACCTTCTCCAGGCAGTCTTTGCACTATTGGGAGCTTTTGTTCAGATGACCAAAGTCTGGAACCCTCTGTCCTTCTGATCAATTGAAGATCCTTGTTTTGGTAACAGGGGGTTTGGTAACATCCATCTTTAAAGAGAGGGTGTAATATTTTCTGTATTGTATCTTTGCTTTCTGTATTGTATCTTTTTTTCCTGCGTTCTTTCTTTTCCAGGTTCTGTTTGCGTCTCCATTCTTTCTTGGAGAATATCCCATTTTTCTTCATTTCTTGTCCTTAGAACAGCTGACCATTTATGAAGGTGCTGGGAAATCTCTAGTTTTACAGAAGTATTGTCTGTTTCCTTGTCTACTTTGAAAGAGAGCATATGAATGAGATTACAAACTGGAGCAGACTGCATGTCAAATACAAAGGACCAGCTAGTCATATATTCAATCATTCCAAAAATATATGAACGGTCATGAAAGTAAGGTTAGGGCATTTGGAGTCACGGTTTGTTTAATTATAGAAATACATATATAGAGAGATTCTTTACTCTATCCCGCATGCTGTGTATTCATTTAGATCTGTGCAAAGTGCATGTAAAATGCTAATCTTTTGATATTTCATATTACACCTGCCTTGGACACCTAGGTAAGCAGAGTCAGGATGAGCTGTACCCTGTCATCTGGTGGTGAATTATGGGAAGTGTGGAAAGAATGTCTGGAATGCGAAATCTCAAATATTTGCATAGGCACGCCTGCCCCATCCCAGACTGCCGAGCTGTGGGACTGCTTTGTGACAGAAATGACTCAACCTCAGTTGGGTGGTACTTGCTGACAGGGACATGGGTTCCAAACCCTGTGAATGGAAGAGGTTGGAGACAGGTTTTGTGGCCTGGTGGTGCGCTCCTTGTGGAGCTAGGATAGCGACCAGTGGTTGGCCAAACCCCACCCCCCCCCCCCCCTTCCCCTCTTTTCTTTTTTTCCCAACTTTTTGGTTGGAATGTCAGAGTTTATTTTTATTCCCTTTAAGACTCTAGGTACAGGTTTGCTTTTTGAGCTGAACTCATTGGGAGGCTAATGGTTGCACTACCACTGGGCTCCCCTACTATGTGCATGAGATCACTAAGAGCCTGAAATCCAAAAGAGCTGAAATTACTGACTGGGAGGCACTGTAGTACGTGCTTAACTAGTGGGGGAGCCTGAGCGTATACTGCGGAACCAGAGCAGGCTGGCGGAGTGGAGCAGTTTATGGGTGATGGTGAGCAGACACAGGACAGTGGTGGGTGGAGCGGCTGGCAGATGCGGAGGTAGCTGTGGGGCGTGTGGAGCACCCACAGAGCGAGCGCGAGCTGAGCCAGTTTGCTGGGAAACTGCGAGCAGCTCCAAGGGCATGTCTGGTGAGAGCAGCGCAGTTTGTGGGGACGGCCGGAGGAGCAGGTGGGCAGCTGGTTACGGCGGAAAGCCAGTTCGTGGGAAGAAGGCGGAAGCAGAACCCACGGAAGGGCTGGAGTTGGCCCTGGACCACGTAAGGTGCCCCTTTCACCCAGGCTTGGGGGAGGACTCTACAAAGGACTCTTGATTTGGGGTGAGGGCAGTGTGACCACGAGACTTTGGCCAGTTGTTGACTTTGGATAGGACTTTAAGCCTAGGGGAAAGGACAATGCCAAATGACTTGGGGGTGGTTTGTGTGTTATACTTGTTGGTGTTTCTCCCAATGGTGATGCCACATGTGATTCCTTCCTTTATTAAAAGATTTCGCTTACACTCAACTCCGTGCTTGGCGAGGAAGGGGAAAAGTATTGCACTCCTAGATGGCGCCCAGGAGGGTATCTATGGTATTGTAAGTGTCCCAGGTCACTGGGTGGGGGCTCGAGCCGGTTATGCCTTGTGTTATTGAAACGGAACCCCTGGATACTGAACCTGGCCCTTGTTGCTGCCAATTCAGAGGGGCAGAAGGGTTACACCTATAAATGACTATAAAGGGAGGGGAGACTCAGGCCCTGTCAGGGCAGTCTCAGGCACTGAGACAAAGTGCATATAATTTGGATCCAGGTTTTTAGTTTGTACCCATACCTAGGTCTTTTGTATTGATATGGTAGAGTGGGCAATATCATGATCTTTTGGGCTTACAGTAGTTTTGTTGTGTTGTATTAATTTAGATGGAATATATGAGTCCACAGAGTCAAAAGTGTGAACATAAGCCAGTCACTGTCCAACATTAAAAAGTTTTAAGCAAGGTTTGGTATACAGAGACATCAGGCTGCTTGGTATCATGGCAAACATACCACTGAAAATCCTTTTAACCTGTTATTAAAAAGGTACAGAAAAGAAGGGGTCTGGGGATGTTAAAGTGTTTTAATGTAAAATACTAAATAAAGCTTTCACATTCACCATATCTCATGTTCCTTTAGGTGGAAAAAGTCTTTAGAAGGAAAAAATACCTTATTTGACAGTCTCTTAGATTGTATTAAAGACAGAGGCGGCTCTAGACATTTCGCCACCCCAAGCACGGCGGCATGCTGCTGGGGACACTCTGTCGGTCGCCGGTCCCGCAGCTCCAGTGGACCTCCCGCAGGCGTGCTTGCGGAGGGTCCGCTGGTTCCGTGGCTTCGGTGGAGCCGCGGGACCAGCAGACCCTCCGCAGGAACGCCGGCGGGAGGTCCACCAGAACCCTGCCTGCTGCCATCCCAGTGACCGGCAGAGCACCGCCCCCATGGCATGCTGCCCCAAGCATGCGCTTGGCAAGCTGGGGCTTGGAGCCGCCCCTGATTAAAGATGGTAATAACTGTCCTTTTGGGAAAAAGTTGGTTCAAACAGGCTGAAGTCATTAGTGTTGCTTAAAGTCCAACACCATATCTTAAGATGACAAAACAAGACGAACACACACAAAAGAGAAGAGGAAAGCATAGCAAAGAAAGAAAAATGCAGCTTTTGTCTCTGGGCTTGTCTTTCAGACTCACTACTGGTAAAGCACAGCACCATGCACAGTCTTATCAGCCACTCAGAGACCTGGCAAACTTGCACCACCATCAGGATTTTCAGATCATTGCTTTTAGCTGCCTCTTTTGGTTACAGCAGTGTTGCAAAATATACAGCTTGGGCCAGCTAAGCCAGACTCTTGTTAGACAGCTGGAAAAAGGAGAGGGATAGGAAGCGGTGGGGGAGGGGGGACACGGGAAAGGTAGGGAAGGAAAAGAACACACCAGGGAGAGGGTTGTGTGTGTCAAAGTCTCACATCCCAGGTGGGATTTGAGATTTAACCAGAGCTGGTGGAGAAGGCGATGTCACTTGGCTCCCTGTCTCTGGCCCAGTCTAGTCAGGACATCTCTCAGGGTTAGCCTACAGAAAGTCCAGGAGCCCAGGAAATGGTGACGGTGGCAGCCATAATGGTGAAGCTTGCTCTTTCCCCTTCTCTCGTCTTTCAGTCAGCCAACATTTCAGTAGCCAGGAGAGATGGGTAGAATAGCCCATCCTCTCATTATTTTGTTCACCAATAAGGCCTAATTTCTGTTAACCAGGCAGAATTGTAACACAGTCCTTGAATTATATCAATAGGCCATTCTAGTTGGACTAATTCAGTTTGTCTTGCTTTTTCACCTTCTCCCACCAATATTTGTTTTTATAGATGACTGTAATACTTTATAAAAAAACTTTTACTCACTTTTTACAGTTGAGCACACAATTAGGGTAAATTTGTAGGCCCAATTACCTCAACAGTTACAACACTTACATATAAATATAGACAACAAGAGGGCAGTTCATTTCCATGTCCACTTTGCAAACAACAGAAGGAAACTTACCGGCTACAAAATGTCTTTCAGTTCATGTCTTTATTTCAACTTGGGAAGAGTTTGAGCTTATTTAGACTACAAACTCTTTGGGACCGGGAGCATTTGTCATTACACGCATGTATAGCACCAAAACACAACGGAACTCCGATACTGCTGAGATCACTAGGCACTACTGAAATACAGTAGCAGACATGTACATCTCACTAACAGGAGTAGTAAGTACAAATGTAGGGGAGAATGGACTTCTGTGATAATAATTTTCCCAACTATAGATCAATGTAAACAGGGCTGAGATGCCAATAACTCATTGAGAACAGAAATTTGAAAGCTCTTATCTCTCATCTGACAGTATTAACTATTTGATGAATACTTGCCTATAAAGAACACATATGTAGAAATCACGTTCTGTTCCTGTATAATTACATCCAGGAAAATTAATTGATAAATTAATTCCAACAAGTAAGTCATCCATGCTCTAATATTTGTACATATCATCTGCCAAGACGTTATGATCTCATTTCCATCTGAGGCCTGATTGGAAGTGCTTTACAAGCACTGGTCGATATAATTGTCTCAACACAGATATCATCCATTGTAAGTGTTTAACATCCAATCAAATTACAGTACTTTCTTCAAATTATCAGTTATTAAAGAATGTAAAAAAACGTAATTCAGAAATAAGGTTTCTTACAAGGAAGATTATTTCCTGATGTTGAAGTTCTACCTCTCTAGAAAGGGCCAAATTCATTTATTGGACCATCTACTGTGTTACAGTAAACTGATATTGAGACCTTAGCATGAAATTTCAGCTACACCACCAAGTATCTTAACCTTCTTTTGTGTATTGCAATTATTTAAAGCCAGTGCAATCTGTGCAGGTGGTAGAATACTGTAAAACAGTGCTCGGAAACATTCTGAATGGCCTTTTGCTTTAGTTATGTTTATGTTTCTGGTTCCTTGTTATTTCGCTCAAAAAAGGTTTGTGTTCACATGCAAGTTTGAAGAATGACTTTCTTCCTACACACGTGCATTTTCACATATAAACAACAATACTCATTCTCCTCTTTAAAAAGTTTCATCCATCCAATCAGGGAACAAGAATAATACCATATGACTTAGGTTAGCATCCATGCAGTTCAAATAATGGAGAGCAATGGTCAAAGTGAACAGCTTAATAAAAATACTGAGAGAAATAAATATTGCTCAGTATAACATTGAACAGAGGAATAAACATCAAAGTCTGTTCCCGAATGATTCATATGCAGGAAAAAAATGGCAAAATTCACAATAAATATGATTCTCAGGAAGTATATGACCAGCTGTAGTAGTGTGTTCCAGACTTTGGAAATATAAAACAGAGGGGGAAAATTATATTAATGAAAAATTGAGTGAGGGAGAGGATTCCATGCCACCCCTTCCTTGTACTTTCTTTCAATTTACCCTAACCTCTCTCATATGCCTGGGGGAAATGCTGGGTTTGGGAAGTGGTCTGTGAGAATAAAGCAGTTTAAAACACATGATATTAGACTATGCAATAATCAATCAAATGAAGTAATGGAAGCTGCATCACCTGAGTCATTTAAAAACTGGACTGAATGAAACACTCAAGATTATGCTGAAGGAAACAATTCTGCATTGGAAGAAGCATGGGCAAGATGATTTAGTAGGACTCTAAGAAATCTAATGTCTATGCACCAAATCCTGAGGATTATTCAGTTTTTATCACTCCATCCTTACTTCAGCTAAACTCCCATTAGTATTAATGGGAGTTTGCCTCAGGACTGAGTACAATCTGATTTAGGTCTTCAAGATCCGGCCCTATTGATCTAGGAAGAACTAAGGTTCCCCTAAATCAAAGTTCAATGCCTTTCCCACATATTTAAAAAAATGCACATTGTATACAGTATGAGGCAGACTGTTTGAGCACAGAAATACCATTTGCAGGTATAATACACTAAATTGCTTCTAAAGGCTCCTGGAACATCCACAAGAGTTTATTTAGATATTTTCAGTTTAACCTGCTAGGAACCACAGAATCTTAGACAATTTGAAACTTTACCATTCACATGAACTAAAGGTGTGCACATTTGTTATTTAGCTCCTGGAAAAGATACTACCTAGGTCTGTCAAGCAATTAAAAAAATAATTGTGATTAATAGTGCAATTAAAAAAAGTAATAGTGATTAATCGCACTGTTAAACTATAATAGAATACTGTTTAATTATTTTTGATGTTTTCTACATTTTCAAACATATTGATTTCAATTACAACACAGAATAAAGTATCAGAGGGGTAGCCGTGTTAGTCTGGATCTGTAAAAAGCAGCAATGAATCCTGATGAAGTGGGTATTCACCCACGAAAGCTTATGCTTCAATACATCTGTTAGTCTTTAAGATGCCACAGGACAGAATAAAGTGTACAGTGCTCACTTTATATTTATTTTTTATTACAAGTGTTTGCACTGTGAAAAAAACAAACATTATATTTCACTTCACCTAATACAAGTACTGTAGTGCAATATCTATCATGAAAGCTGAACTTACAAATGTAGAATTATGTGCAAAAAAACTGCATTCAAAATAAAACGATGTAAAATTTTAGAGCCTGCAAGTTCACTCAGTCCTACTTCTTGTTCAGCCAATCGCTCAGACAAACAAATTTGTTTACATTTGCAAGAGATAATGCTGCTCGCTTCTTGTTTACACTGTCACCTGAAAGTGAGAACAGGTGTTCTCATGGCACTGTTGCAGCCAGCATCGCAAGATATTTACATGCTAGATGCACTAAAGATTCATATATCTCTCCATGCTTCAACCACCATTCCAGGGACGCATCCATGCTGATTGCGGAGTTATGCATCGATACCAATCCAAAGCACAGCCGTGGACTGGCACGTTATTTGTCATTATCTGAGTCACGATGCCAGCACGAGTGGATGTTTCTTTTGTGTGTCAGTTCTGTAGTTTAACCCGAATACAGAGTTTGAACTCTATTTAAGACCCATCTGAAGCATTCTCCACACCTTCTCGCTCTCAGATCTTTGACGGCAACTTCGAGTCTTAAACCCTTCGATGAGTGCATGTAAGGCTATCTTAGAAATCTCACCATGGTACCTTCTTTGTGTTTCTGTTCAAAATCGCTGCAGCTCGAGTGTTGTCTAGATGAAAAATATGTGCTGGTTTATCATCCGTGAGTATGCATACCAACATGAAATATTAGTGCAGAGATAGCAGGTAACAGAGCAGGCACATTACAATTCTGCATCCCAAAGGAGAGTTAGCAGATTAAAATTGTAATGTAACACAGTATTTGTATTGAGCATTCATCAGTATGGAAGCAATGTCCTCTAGGTAATGGTGGGCCTGCAAGCCATGAGAGATACATAATGATGTTTGCATATCTTGGATCAGTATATCCCTAGCCATACCAGACAAAAGCACCATGCACTGTGTCTGTTCTCACTTCTGGGTGAACTGGTACAATAAGAAGAGATCTACTGGAATGTAGACACTTGTTTGATTTAGGCAATTGGCTAGACAACAAAGGTATCTCTTCGTTTTTGATTTTCGCATAACAGCACGGACATGTTATGTAGAAAACAAACAAATCGACTTTTGGTAAGGTTGCACTTTACATGACAACAGAGATTCAGCACTCTACAGTACTTAGTATGATGTGACCTTGAAATAATGATTCTGCTTTCATTTCTACGAGTGCAATTTATAGTATAAATACAATACTTATTTCCTCATCCAGTGATCAATAATGTAAAGAAAATTATTAAGCTTGAATATACTACAGCTAAAAATATTTATATCAAATTTCATGACATAACTCATACTTATCACTTGGGTTTCTATTGCATTCATAACAGGTGCCAATTAAAACTGATAATCATGTACGAGATGCTAATTTTTATCATAATTAATTATTTCTTAATTAATCACACAGTTAACTGCAATAATCAACAGACCTAAAATTGAACATCTCTGTATAAAGACATTGTTAAATCCATATTTTATAATGCTTCACATTAATAAAGTATTTAGTGAAAACTTTTAGAAATTGTCATTAAGATAAGAGAGTCTAATAATCAATTCCAGAATGTCCTTGGTTACTCTGTGAGCCTAAAGATGTTCTTTTGAGTCAGGCTTGGTCTACCCTATGCGTTTAAACCGATTAGCACGTAAACCGATTAACGCTGTATCCCTCCACACTATGAGGCCCTTTCACTGATTATAAAGGGCTCTTTAAATCGGTTTCTGTATTCCTCCCAACGAGAGATGCCTAATTGGTTATTACCATATTGATTAGGGTTAGGGTGGTCGCAAATCGACGTATTGGCTTGGACGGTATCCCACAGTGCACCACTTAACCATCTGGACAGCCAATCTGAACTTGATGCAGTGGCCAGGTAAAACAGGAGAAGCCCCGCAAATTTTTGATTTTCATTTCCTGTTTTCCCAGCGTGGAGCTCTGATCCAGCACGGGTGCAATGCAGTCTCAAATCCAAAAAAAAGCTCCGCATCGGACCACACGGGAGATACTGTATCTGATCGCTGTATGGGGAAGACCAAATCTTTCTATCAAAGCTCCGTTACAGAAACGAAAGCCAAACTTTGAAAAAAAAATCTCCAGGCACACAGTGCCTGCTTGACAAGCGTAACGGGAAGCCAAGAATTCAAATGACGCTCATGGAGGAGGAGGGAGGAGGAGGGGTACGTGAGGACTGCTAGCTATCACAGTCCGCAGCGCTCCGAAAGTACTCTTGCAGCTTCTTGGCTGAGCTCCCAATGCGTAGGCAAACACATGTCTGGTGTGGTTCAGGAATAGCTCATAATACACCCCCCCCACGGTGAAAAAAAGGGAAAAATAGTTTCTTGACTTTCCCAGGTCACCCTATGTCTACTGAATGTCTGGTGGTAACGCGATGTGGCCCAGCAGTGCAAGGAGCAGGTATCCGCTCTTCTCCCCTCCCCAGTGGCAGAGGTACAATATGACTGATACCATCATCACCATCAACCCGTGAGTGCTCCTGGCTGGCCTCAGGGTGAGGCTGCCGGGGGCGCCGGTAAAAGATGAATGACTCCCGGTCTTCCCAAACTTATTTGGGATGGTAAGATACCGCTGGTATCCGTCTTCATCATAGGAAACTGGGGGCTGAGCTCATGCCATCAGAGAAAAAAAAGAAACCCCTCCATTCCTGGGTAAGAACAAATCTGTACTGCCTGGACTGTCATAGCAGCAGCATTGCGGTCTCTCCCCGCGACCACTTAATTTTGCCTGGACTAGTCAAGCCCTGGAGGCTGCCTCCCTCATTATATGCTGCACTAACAGCATCCTGTTCTTATCCTGCATTCCTTTATACTTCAGACACAAATGGCGGGGACACTGCACAGTAGCCCAGGAAGGGTGGGGGAGAAGAAGAACGGTGGGGTTGTTTGCAGGGCACCCCCGTGCATGCATATAGCTCATCATTCGTGCAGGATCTGACACAGAGCAGCTGTGCTCTCTGACACACTGGTCTCTAGTACACTGCCCCATATTCTAGGCAGGACTGACTCTATTTTAGAACCATAAGGAGGATTGACTGGGGATCAGTCCCAGTTTTGCTTGTGCCCCCCGGCCAATCTCAGCCAGGGCACCCCATGATAGCTGCAAGAAGTACAGAAGGCAGCTACCATCATCTAATTGCCAATTACACCAGCAGAGAGTACAGAACACTGATAACTGTCTCTGCTATTCATGCAAAGAGCAATGAATGATGACGTCTGTAAGCGCTGGAAGTTCGCCTCTGTGTGGCATCTAGTACACTCGGTGAACTGTAAAAAAAAGAAAGCTGATATGGCTCCATGGTTGCCGGTGCTATGGCGTCTGCCAGGGCAATCCAGGGAAAAAGGGCGCGAAATGATTGTCTGCCGTTGCTTTCCCGGAGGAAGGAATGACTGACGACATTTACCCAGAACCACCCGCGACAATGATTTTTGCCTGATTAGCCACTGGGCTGTCAACCCAGAATTCTAAGGGGCGGGGGAGACTGTGGGAACTATGGGATAGCTATGGAATAGCTACCCTCAGTACAACGCTCCGGAAATTGATGCTAGCCTCGGACCATGGATGCACACTGCCGAATTAATGTGCTTAGTGTGGCCACGTGCACTCGACCTTATACAATCTGTTTTATAAAACCGGTTTATGTAAAATCGGAATAATCCCATAGTGTAGACGTACCCTCAGTATGAAGCTATGAAAACAGCTACAATCATGGTTTTGTTTAGAAAATTACAAAGCTGAATCATCTGGTAGTTTCGCAGGCTGTTACTGTCCAATTTTTAAGTTCTCAGCCATTTTGAGTTTATGAATTATACCTGTATGATGTACCGATATAGTAAGGCCATGCCAAGAGTCCTAGACTACCAAGATAGAGGAACTCATCCTATCATCGCCTTTACTCTAAAGCTAATTTGCATGCAACAATTTCATTGGTAATATGAAGGAGACTACACGGACGGTGGATTACTTGGCCCAGCTGACACCCATGCACCCAACTGCCAGCCATAGGAATCTCCCAGCACAACCCACCCTAGACACAAATCAATACAACCACCCAAACAAGACCACACCCAGCTCACACAATAACCCCAACCATCACTCTGTAATCTAGAATGTCTGTTGAATTAGCGTGGCATGATGGAAATAGCTACAAACGTTGTTGCAAGCTCTTTTTGTTTAGAATATCTCCAGGCTCAATCATCACAGGGATTTGCTGTCTCTAACCTTCCAATTTTGCGTTAAAGGTAACCCTCACACACTGTAAAGATAAGTAAGGTGATATACACACACAATGGGAAAAGCTGATGTCTGATCTAATAATTTCATACCTTACTCTTTTCTTTGGCTGAGTTATGTATGGGAAATTCAATACAAATTTCTTAAAATATAAAAAAGTAAAACTAATTACTGAACAGATCCACTACTGGCCCTGCAGGCTACCAGGGAAAGGACAACAACCATATTGTAGTTATAGCAAAGATAGTGGAGTTGGATTAAACTTGCAGATATTTGAAGTTTGACTACACTTGTTAAAAATATTGTGGAGGCAGCATGATAAATAGCCTGAACCTGGCCCCTGCTCCATCCTCATTGTGCTGACATCTGGAAATTCCCTTTGTGGAGAGGAAACCCTGGATGGCATAGCCAGCTCTGTGCCATTCACTCCTGATCTCCATTTCCCTAGCATACAGGTTTCCCTGGGAGTGGTGGGGAGGGAGGTGCCAGGGATGACAGTGAGTATGGCACCCCGGGCTGGCAGAACAGACTCTAGGTAGCTATTATTCATGGCACAAGTTAGAGAAGCCCTGCAGCTGCTTTAACATGCACCTAAAAGTGAACCAGCCCTTGGCTAGGATGCAAGGGTGAGACAATGTTTGCAGAAAGTCACACATTATTTATATTACAGGAGTGCTCAGGTGCCCCAGTCATGGACAAGAACCCCATTTTGCTCTACAAATGCAAAATAAAAGGACTGTTTTTTCCCCCAAGAAGCTTAGGCCTGGATCCACAAAGGGACTTAGGGGGACATCTGGCTTTTAGCCACTTAGAAAATTCACTGAAATCCACAAAGTCTGAATTAGGTGCCTAGGCTCCCAATAATATGCATGGGGAGAGACAGGCACTTGAGAATGGGATCCACGAACCCTAGCACACTAAGGTGGGGAGACAAGAAAGGCATCATTTTCACTGAGATTCATCTTGGGCTGCATTTAAGTGAACTGAGCTGAACAACACACTATGAAAGTAATACAAAAACTTTTACTTTTCATTTCAGTCGGCCGGGTATGCATAATGTTAGTGCTTGCCATTTTTATTTTATTTGGAGGGACTCGTTTTTATAAAAAAAATGGAAGCAGGAAGCAGTCTTTGGACACAGTAAGTCACAATGTATAAATAGCTCTACTCAGAGCATAACAAAGGCTCTATTGTGCTACTGCACTAGGCACAGCCAATAATCTATGCAATTCAGGAATATAAAAATTCCTCATCCTTACTTATGACATCTCTAACGTCAAATAAAAGATTACAAAATTCACTGTAGAAATTCTACCAAAAGCACATTATTTTTGATGTACTATGTAGAAGATATTGGACAATAATTGGACTAATTTAATTTCTTTCTAAATGTTTTTCATAGACACTTAAGAAATTTGCTGTTTTATGATCATTAAATGAGGTCACGGTTAATTCATCTTGAATCATACTACACTTATGAAAATATAAAGTCTTCTCCATATGGTTTAATATTTATTTCTGCAAGGTGAATATGACTGGAAAATGTTTTTAAAAAAACTACACACACACACACACACACACACACACCAGTAGATTTCCTACTAAGCAAAGAATTCTCGGCATTATTCCCAGCCAGTTGAAGGAGGTCTGAAATATATTGGCTTAAGTACATCCATCTTTCTAGCCAACGCCCTTTAAAGAATGGTTTAATCTGTTTTATTTACATTCAGG
>NC_133770.1:59178774-59180584 GCF_003597395.2 Chelonoidis abingdonii
TTCCTAACTATCAGAGTGGGTAAGCACTGGACTAAGTTGCCTAGGGAGGTTGTGAAGTCTCCATCATAGGAGATATTTAAGAGCAGGTTAGACAAACACCTGTCAGGAATGGTCTAGAAAATACTTAGTTCTGCCACAAGTGCAGGGGACTGGACTAGATGACCTCTCAAGGTCACTTCAGTTCTATGTTTCTATGATTTTATGCCTGTGATTTGTCATTCAGTTGTGGGCTGGGTAAGGACCCACATTGGCTATTGAAGCCAAAGGCTGCAGGAGCTGCCACTGGGCTGCTCTGCAGCGTCTCTACTAGATCTGTGTGAATAAACAACAAAAAAGTGTGTGGGAGAGGTGGGGAATTCATTCTGAGCTGACCTAAAATAAAAATTTATTCTTTTACTTTTTGGTTTGCAAAAATAAAAATAAAAATGTTTGGGCGTGAAAATGTTTCATTCAATCAGAAATAAAAACATTCTATTTACTTTTCAGGAGACTCTTAAATAAAATTTAAATAAAATTAAAAATTAAATGTCATTCTGAATTGGAAAAATCACAATGGTTTGTTTCAAAATGTTGGAACAAAACATCTAGATATTTTTTAGAATCATTTTTCTGACGAAGAATTTGCCAAATAATTACATGAATTCAAAAAGTGCCTTGGATAACCTGGGTCTGCATTTTTCACCTGAAAAAAGTTTCAGATGAAAAATGTCACCCAGCTCTATTCTCTGTAGCTTTGGGCAGAGACTTTCCACTATTTATGACAATTGATGGATTAGTCCCAGGTTGCCAAAAGTGTGCTACGGCACTTTATTGCAGCCTATTGGTAGTGACTAGATAACTAGTCAAGAGAGAAATCTCAGCACTTCATTTTTCTCTGTCTAATAAAATAAGTCTTTTCCCATTTGGCAAGAAGCAACAGAGCATTGATCCAGGTTTCTACATCAGGTGTTGATTTGCATTTCCAGGTCAATGAGTATTATTTTTTTAGCTGTCATTATGGCTTTTGGGAAGCATTTCTTTCTTCCTGTATTTAGCAAATGTGAAGCACTATTATTTCCAAGTTTAAGAGCAAACAAATCTCAAACCATGCTAATCCATGAAGTCAAGAAAAGTCTAACTTCTTAGAAATAGTGCTAAGAGTACCAATGACTTTCTTCCTCTGCTTAGAATGATGCAGATTGATAGACTGATGACAGTTGCTTCTGTTTTCTCTTTGTGAGTGAATTAATGACCAAAATGAGCATTATGCCAAAATTGAATTATAGGCTTAGCATGGTACTCTGTATATGTCAGTACATTTATATTTTTAAATGGATAAAATATTTATATACTTCTTGAACTAAGTAAAAAACAAGTCAGTCTTTAAGACAACTGAAAGCTCTAATAGGGCCTCTGTCTAACCAATCTACAATTTTCGTACTTTGCAGTGATTTTCTTCAAATATAGTTAATGAAGTTGTGGTAAACGTCTGTCCCAAATCTGAACCTTAGCGTACAAAATCTGGGTGCTTACTGTGAACCTCCCCAAGTTTATACCCAGCTTGGATCTTATCTCGCTGCCACCAGCCGAAGTTTTCCAGGGTTTCGGCCCCCTCGGGTTCCCTAAACCTTTCCTTAGGGGACCCCTCCAAGACCCAGAACCCCTGGGTCTCCTTATCTCATCCCCAGCTCCCCCTCCCTTTTCCCTGGGTGAGTCTGGGCGATGCTATACTTAACTCCTTGAATACAACCAGAGAGGCAATCTAGCTTCCCCGAGGCTATGCATTCAAACCTAGTCAGCTCACACAAGAGATTCACCCCTCCCTTTGTCC
>NC_133770.1:59181974-59186332 GCF_003597395.2 Chelonoidis abingdonii
ACTGGAGTCAGGTGCTCTAACTGGAGTCAGGTGCTCTAACTGGAGTCAGGTGCTCTAACTGGAGTCACAGCTGTTCTAGTTAATCTAAAGCAAACCTTCCTCCCTTGGCAGGGAATAAGGCCCGCTGCTAACACTCTTATGCTGCCCTCTGGCCATGCTGTATCACAATAACCATTAGAAAACGTTTTTGGGGGGATTTTTAGCCAAGTACCATTTTCAAATCCAACTCAACTTATATAAACAGGCCAATTTTGTGCAATAAAAAGTAGCTAGTTTAGTTTTCCAAGGTAACAAGTATAAATGTGTGTCAATTCATTAATTGTTTTAAAAGGTCTAATATATCAGTTTCCTTTCCCACACCTCTGCCCCCAATATAGGTCAGCTCATGCATCATGTTCTGTAAGGGCCTGATCCAAAGTTTGTTGAAATCAATGGGAACCTTCATTGATTTAAAAGGACTTTGGCTCATTGCCTTAAACCCTGGCCCTGAAAAACACTGACACACCAGTCATTTTGATGAAATGCATCCGAGAATACTCAAGGAGCTTACTAAGGAGATATCTGATCCATTAGTGATGATCTCTGAAAAGTCATGGAAGACGAGAGAGATTTCAGAAGACTGGAGAAGGCCAAATATAGTGCCAATCTGTAAAAAGGGAAATAAGGACAACCCAGGGAATTACAGACCTGTCAGGTTAACTTCTGAACTTTAGAAAGATAATGGAGCAAATAATTAAGCAATCAGTTTGCAAACATCTAGAAGATAATAAGGTGATAAGTAACAGACAGCATGGATTTGTCAAAAACAAATTGTGTCAAACCAACCTGATAGATTTCTTTGACAGAGTAACAAGCTTTGTGAATAGGGGGAAAGCAGTAGACGTGATATATCTTGACTTTAGTAAAGCTTTTGATACTGTCTCACATGACCTTCTCATAAACAAAACTACAGAGATGCAACCTAGATGGAGCTACTATAAGGTGGGTGCAAAACTGGTTGGAAAACTGTTGTGAGAGAATAGTTATCAGTGGTTCACTGTCATGCTGGAAGGGCATAATAAATGGGGTCCTGCAGGGATCAGTTCTGGATCTGGTTCTGTTCAATATCTTCATCAATGATTTAGATAATGGCATACAGAGTTCACTTATAAAGTTTTTGCATGATATCAAGCTGGGAGGGGTTGCAAGTGCTTTGGAGGATAGGATTAAAATGCAAAATTATCTGGACAAACTGGAGAAATGGTCTGAAGTAAATGGGATGAAATTCAGTGGACAAATGCAAAGTACTCCATTTAAGGAAGGAACAATCAATTACACACATACAAACTGGGAAATGACTGCCTAGGAAGGAGTACTGTGGAAAAGGATCTAGGGGTCATAGTGGACCACAAGCTAAATATAACAGTGTAACTCTGTTGCAAAAAAAGCAAACTTCATTCTGGGATGTATTAGCAGGAGTGTTGTAAGCAAGACATGAGAAGTAATTCTTCNTAAAAAAAAAAGAACTTACATATACTACACTTTGCATTAAGAAACTCAATACAGGGATATGGCTTATAAGAAAATAGGAATAAACAGCCTGATTTAAAAGATAGCCCAATTAAGCCAGTCCAGCAAATCAACACCCATGTAAATACAAATCAAAGCACATCACAGCCGATTACTTTGGTTCCTTTGTACTCACACTTGATAGTAGAATATTTGAAAGAAGATGGAGTTAGAAGAAAAGCTTATTTCCTCACAGACGAGGAAAACAAAAAGACCCCGAGTTTCCAGTTCCCTCCCAGACTTTAAAAAAAATCCAGGTCTCTGATTGGTCCTCTGATCAGGTGTTTGGTTACCCCTTTGTTCACCCTTTACAGGTAAAAGAAAATTAACCCTTACCTATCTACTTATGACAGAAGTTCTCTGAGGTAGAATATGCTGATGGAACTGTTTCTGGAAAAGTGTGAAAGGGTCTACGAAATTCCTGTCATTTAGATAGGAAGACTATTTGAAAATGGTTGGTGGGTTAATATATTTTGAGGAATCATCATCAAATGAGGGTGTTTCTTAGGGGGGTTCCACAGAGAATTGGTGCTAAGGCCAATGCCATTCAACATTTTCATCAATGATTCGGAAGCAAATATAAAATGTGTAGATGACAGAAAATTTTGCAGAGTGGTAAATAATGAGGACAGGGCTGTTATTTAGAGCAATCTGGATCACTTGCTAAGTCAGAGCCATTCACACAAAATGTATCTGAATGCAGTCAGACACAGAAACAAGGAATGTAGGCCATACTTGCAGAATGAGGATTGTATCCTGAAAAGCAAGGACTCTAAAGAATTTAGCGATCATAGAGGAAAAGCAACTCAACAAGCTCCCAGGGGGTTGTTGTGGCTAAAAGGCTTAATGTGATCTTTGGATGTATAAACAGATGAGTAGGAATAGGTGATTTTACCTCTGTACACACCATTGGTGAGACTCCTGTTGGAAAACTGGGTATAGTTCTGGTATCAACATTTCATAAAGAATGTTGAAAAACTGGAGAGGGCACAGAATATTTGTAACAGTGAGGGTTATTAACCAACCAAGTACAAACTGCCAAGGGAAGTGATTTCTTCAGATCAAGACTGGATGCTTTTCTTGAGATATGCTTTAGCAAAAACACAAGTTATTGGGCTCAGTACAAGGCTAACTGGGTTAAATTTAATGGCCTGTGATATTCCGGAGGTCAGAGTAGGTGATCCAATGATCCCTTCTGGCCTTAAACTCTCAATCTATTACTCTATTTGGAAAAAAACCTGTCTTTTAGATCACCAAATCCCCTTTCTCCTGTCAGGAATTGATTGCTTATGGAATTCATTCCCTTGCAAATGATTGTACTGGATATCAAAACTAAATCATTTACCAGTTTACATGTATTAGTGTTTCAAATGCAGAGATGTCTTAGCTGAAGTGCTGCATCACCACATTTCTCACTGCTTATTAAGCAAATGGACCATACTTATTCTTGCCCATAATCGGACTGAAGGATATAAAAGCTCCTATAAATTAGGCATACTGGACTACTACTTATAGAATTATGGCAATGAGATCTCAGAGGACTAGATTGTGCGCTTAGGCACTGCTCTGTGCAAGAAGCAGTGTTTCCATAGGAGGAGCCCAGAGAAGGAACTGTGATTCAAAAATTCTTCCTCCCCTCCCCCGCCCACTTCTTGCTTCTATTGGGAAGTAACCAGCTTCTTGCCCTTACCAGACAGAGGATTACTAAAACCCACATTGGTTCCACTGTATTGCCAGTATGTTACTGGGGCCATAGAGCCAAGTCTTTATCCACTCCTCAGCAATCTGTAGCATTACTCAGGGACAGAGCGAGCATTGTGTGCCTACCTCATGTTCCCCACTCTCTCCTGCATCTTCCATGTAGGTGTTGGGAGGCCACACAACAGAGTAAGATTACCCCATGACCCTGTATGACCACAATCTTTCCCAGAGTCAACATCATTTAGACAGTCTGGAAAAATTTTATGTCTTCAGAGACAATGGATCAACACGAATGAAAGGTATCTGGTAAAAACTAGTGCACCAAATGTTCTGGATCCATTCGCACTTGTGCAGGATAATCATGTCAACAAATAGAGCTAGACACAAAGCATATGGTTTGGGACTATACTCTAGCTTCTTTCTAGAGAAAGATTCTGCAAGTTTTATAAAACTGAATACACAGGAGACAAAGAATGCATGGGTAGAGTAGTTCATAATTAATCAAATGGTAATAACTTCATTCTCCAAAAAAAGTTAATTTAAAGAATCCATTTTACTAAATACTAATCACAGAGGAGTTCAGCAGTATTGTAATGAAAAAGAACATTCCTCCCCAACCCATACACACACTTCAGTGCTCCTGGCTACAAATTGGGACTAAAACTCTTCATGACTGTTATTTATATTACAATAGCACCTACATGCTCCAACTGACATCAGAACATGTATGTCCTGTACATACATAGCAAGAGACATTTCCTGCTCCCAAACAGTTTATAATTTAAATAGACAAGACAAAGAGTGGAAGGTAAACAGAGGCACGCAGAAATTAAGTGATTTGCGTAAGGTCACACAGTGACAGTGGCCATAGCAGGAATAGAACCCAGGCCTCCTAACTCCCAGGCTACGTCTACACTGCACGATTAATTCGAAGTAGTTTAAACCGATATTACAAAACCGATGTTATAAAATCGGGTTTGCGCATCCACAGTGCAATCACAAAATCGATTGCTTGCGTCCCTGGTCCAAGGCTACCATCGATTTAAGGAGCGGTGCACTGTGGGTAGCTGTTCCTCAGCTATCCCACAGTTCCCACTTCCGTGTTGAGA